>NC_058415.1:986045-1061446 GCF_002201575.2 Neomonachus schauinslandi | reverse complement strand
TTTTGACTACAACAGTATGAAAGTAGAAATCAACCAGAAGTAAAAAAATCTGCAAAGAACACAAATATGTAGAGACTAAACAACACTCTACTAAACAATGAATGAATGGGTCAACCAAGAAATCAAAGAGGAAATTTAAAAGTACATGGAGACCAATGAAAATGAAAACACAACGGTCCAGATCACTGGGATGCAGCAAAAGCTGTTGGAAGAGGGAAGTTTAGAGCACTACAGGCCTACCGCAGGAAGCAAGAAAAATCTCAAATAACCTAACCTTCCACCTAAAGGAGCTAGAAAAAGAAGAATAAACAAAACTCCAAACCACTAGAAGGAAGGAAATAATAAAGATTTGAGCAGAAATAAATGAAATGAAAACTAAAAAAACAATAGAACAGATCATTAAAACCAGGAGTTTGTTCCTTGAAAAGATCAACAAATCGATAAACCTTTCACCGGACTCATCGAGAGACAGAGAGAAGGAGGACTCAAAGTCAGAACTGAGAGAGAGGAGCAGTAACAACCAACACCGCGGAAATACAAAGGATCAGAGAAGAGAGTATTATGCAAAATTACATGCCAACAAACTGGACAACCTAGAAGAGATGGATAAATTCCTGGAAAGATAAGTTAATCTCCCAAAACCGAATCAGGAAAAAATAGGAAATCTGAACACACTGATCACCAACAATGAAATCACATCAATAATCAAAACACTCCCAACAAACGAAAGTTCAGGACCAGATGGCTTCACAGGTGAATTTTACCAAACATTTAAAGAAGAGTTAATACCGATTCTTCTCAAACTATTCAAAATAATAATAATAATAATAATAATAATAATAATAAAAGACAAAGGGAAACTTCCAAAGTCATTCTATGAAGCCAGCATTACCCTGATACCAAAACCAGGTAACAACACCACAAAGAAAGAGAACTACAGGACAATATCTCTTATTAGCAAAGATGCAAAGATCCTCAGCACACCGAATCCAAGAATACATTAAAAAAAGTATTCACCACAATCAGATGGGATTTATTCCTGGGGTTGCAAGGGTGGTTCAGTATTTGGAAATCACGTGATACATCACGTCAACAAGAGAACGCATAAAAACCATATGATCATCTCAAAAGATACAGAAAAGGCATTTGACAAAATTCAACACCCATTCATGAAAAAACTCTTGACAAAGTGGGTTTAGAGCTAACATACCTGGAGATGATAAAGGCCATATATGAAACAGCAAACATCATGTTCAATGGGGAAAAACTGAAAGCTCTTCCCTGAAATCAGGAACAAGACAAGGATGTTCACTCTCACCACTTTTATTCAACATAGTACTAGCCAGAGCAGTCAGAGAAGAAAAAGAAAGAAATACTTGAAGTACAGAAAGCAGATGTGGATGGGGTGTGGAAAACAAATATAAAATTTTCAACTTAAAAATACAATAACTGGGGGCACCTGGGTGGCTCAGTTTGTTAAGCAGCAGACTTGACTTCAGCTCAGGTCGTGATCTCAGGGTTGTGAGATCAAGCCCCCTGTTGGGCTCCATGCTCAGCAGGGAGTCTGCTTGAGATTCTCTTTCTCCCTCTCTTGCCCCTTCCCCACCTCTCTCTCAAATATCTTAAAAAAACAAACAAACAAACAATAACTGACATTTAAATCTCAATTGACAGGGTTAATAGCAGTACAGACACAGACTAATTTAGTGAACTAAAAGATCTGAAGGAAATAATCCAGAATAAAGTATCAAGAGAGAAAAGATGAGAAAACATGTAAGAGACCAAGGATAGAGTAAAAGACCTTATATATGGACTGGAGTCTCAGGAGGAAAATAGGGGGAGGAGAGTAGGTCAGCAGTATGGAAAGAAATGGCAGAAAAACATCCAAATTTGACCAAGAAATGAAACTGTAGAGTCAAGCAGCCCTATGAATTCTAAGTAGAAAAAAATGTATATTTTTAGGCATCTCATAATACATCTTCTGAAAATGAAACTAATAGAAGCCAGAAGAAAAAGAATTCAAAGTAATAACACACTGGCAGGTCACTTAAAAGAAAAACAAGGGGGGGCCAAATAACAAGAGAACGACAATGTCACAGTGCTTAAAGAAAATTGTTGCTAACCTAGAATTCTATATCCATTAAAAGTATCCTTCAAGAGTGATAATGAGGGGTGCCTGGGTGGCTCAGTCGTTAAGTGTCTGTCTTTGGCTCAGGTCATGGTCCCAGGGTTGTGGGATCAAGCCCTGCATTGGGCTCCCTGCTCAGCAGGGAGCCTGCTTCTACCTCTCTCACTCCCCCTGCTTGTGTTTCTTCTCTCGCTGTCCAAAAAAAAGAGAAAATAGTGACAATGAAATAAAGACATTTTTATGGGGTGCCTGGGTGAACAGTTGGTTGAGCGTCCAACTCTTGGTTTCGGCTCAGGTCACAATCTCAGGGTTGTGAGACTGAGCCTCATGTCAGGCTCTGTGTTCAGTAGGGAGTCTGCTTGAGATTCTGTCCCTCTCCCTATGCCCCTCCCCCCACTCGTGTATGGGTGCTTGCTCTCTCACATAAATTAATCTTTTTTAAAAGTCACTTTTTAGGGCGCCTGGGTGGCTCAGTTGGTTAAGCGACTGCCTTCGGCTCAGGTCATGATCCTGGAGTCCCTGGATCGAGTCCTGCATGGGGCTCCCTGCTCGGCGGGGAATCTGCTTCTCCCTCTGACCCTCCCCCCTCTCATGTGCTTGCTCTCTCTCTCATTCTCTCTCTCAAATAAATAAATAAAATCTTTAAAAAAAAAAAGTCACTTTTTAGACAAAAACTGAGAAATAAGTTACTGGTACACATATGTTGAAGGACATTCTGAAGAAAAAAGCTCCTAGAGGGAAGATTAGAGGCAAGAAGAAATGAAAAAGCACAATTAATAAATATGCAGATACAGATGAATATTAAATGTATAAGAAAAATATTGTGAGACTGAAAGTCGACATGGAATTGAAAACAATAAATGTTAGGAGGGGAGTAAAAGCAATGAAAGTGTTTTATGGTCTTTCCAGTGCCTGGGAAATTGGTAAAAGAAAATTACACTGTGATAATGTAAAGATGTATGCTATAGTATTTAGAATAATCATTAAATGAACAGTAAGAGAAAGTAAAATTTCCAAGCTAATAGTGGGAGGAAGAAAAGAATAAGAAAATATATCTAACAAATTCAAAGAACACAGGAGAGAAAAAGGAACATGGAACAGATAGGACAAATACAAAATATATGGTAAGATAATGGATTTAAGCTAAAATATACACTTGGGCCCTGAGCAACATGGGTTTGAACTGTGCAGGTCTACTTATAAGTGGATTTTTTATAGTGCACTACTGTGTTTTATTTTTTTAATACTTCCTTTTCTCTAGCTTAGTTTACTGGAAGAGTACAATATATAATACAACATAGAAAATATGTGTTCATCAACTGTTATTGGTAAGGCTATCAGTAGCTAAGATTTGGGGGAGTCAAAATTTATATGTGGGGCGCCTGGGTGGCTCAGTTGGTTAAGCGACTGCCTTCGGCTCAGGTCATGATCCTGGAGTCCCTGGATTGGGTCCCGCATCGGGCTCCCTGCTCAGCGGGGAGTCTGCTTCTCCCTCAGACCCTCCCCACTCTCATGTGCTCTCTCTCATTCTCTCTCTCTCAAATAAATAAATAAAATCTTTAAAAAAAAAAAAAAGTTATATGTGGATTTTTGACTGGGCAGGGTGTCATCATCCCTAAGTCCTATACTGATCAAGGGTCTGTATATGCAATTACATTAAATGTGAATGGACAAAATTTAAAAACAGAATCAAATAAAACAACCCAAATTATATGCTGTTTACAAGAGATACATCTAAAACAAAGATGTAGAAATACTGAAAGTAAAGGATAGGAAACCATCCCATGTAAATAATAACCCAACAGAAGCTAGTGTAGCTACAGCAATTTCAGACAAACTAGATTTAAAGGCAAAAATCTTAAGAGATACTTAAAGTTCAACTCACAAGGAAGATCTATATCTGAATTTGAATATAACTGATAACATGGCCTCAAAATATATAAAGGAAAAATCTGAACTACAGTAGGAAATACACAAGCCCACAACCATAGTGGGGAATTATAAAAATTCCTCTTTCAGCAACAGATAACAATATTCACAAACACAATATCTCAGTACAAACGAGATAAGCAAAATGGAGTAGGCAGCTTTAAACTTCCAAACTTCCACAGAAGCACTGAAAAGAACCAGAAACTATCAAAACTAACTTTTTCAGAACTCCAGAAAGCAGTTAAAGGTTTATAAGAAAAAAGCAAATTTTTTATTAAAGTTTTTTATTATTATTATTATTATTTGAGCGAGAGAGAGAGCATGAACAGGGGAGAGGCAAAGGGAGAGGGAGAAGCGGACTTCCCGCTGAGCAGGGAGCCCGACATAGGGCTCCATCCCAGGACCCCGGGATCATGACCTGAGCCAAAGGCAGACCTTAACCAACTGAGCCACCCAGGCACCCGTCAGCAAACTTTTAAGAAGAAAAGCACTGTGGTGTTTTTACAGGCCCCAGGCCCTACCCATCCCTAGTTTCATAGCTGTCTTGAAGAGGGCAGCCTATGTTCCCAGTGTGGGAACCTAGTCCTTGGTTCTAGAGGGAGCAGAGATCTTACTACAAATTATTATTTTTAAAGAAACAAGTATTTTTAAAAGATTTCTTTTTTTCTTTTAAGAGAGAGAGAGCATGAATGGGAGGGACAGAGAGAGAGGGAGGAATCCCAAGGAGACTCTGTGCTGAGTGTGGAGCCTGAGGCATGGCTCAATCTCACAACCCTACGGTCCTGACCCGAGCCAAAACCAAGAGTTAGGCACCCAACTGACTACACCACCCAGGCGCCCCTTACAACGTATTGTGTATGTTCATTCTAAGCTGTGCACAGGCCACCTGAAGGACTGACACAAGGTACACAGATCTGTCTGTACATATTTGGAACTCTACGGGCAGAAAAGTGGCAGGCATTCCTCAAAAACATCGTAAGGCAATTTAAAAATCCACAGTTGTTTGGGGCCAAAGGATTACAATCAAGATATACATATATTGCCTAAAAGCCGTAGTAGAAAAGCATGGGAGAGAGTTTCTTTGGGAAATGAGGGCATTGAAAAGTGTGTGTGTGCTTGAGAATTTAGAAAGTCACGCACATGCTCTATTCAGGATACATTGTCAGAAAAAAAAACCTAAGCTTTCACCACTCCTCAGACTGCAAGCAAGAAGTGAAGGCTTAGGCAAATTGTAAATGGCCTGGCTAAGTGTTGAAGGAGTCCCCTAGCCCTGAGTCAATCTGTAAAGACAGGGAGAGGTGTTTTTTAAGCTCCTGATATTCACAGAAATCTCAATTACTATAAGCTAAGCCTTCATCAAAACCAGCAAATATTGGGAAAGAGGAGAATCTGATTTCTAGAGTTATTAATTATAATATGCAAATGCCTGTTTTTCAACAAGAAATTACAAATCATACAGAAAACAGTAAAGTACCACCCATTAAAAGGGAAAAGTTAGCAGAAACTGTTCCTGAGGAAAGCTAGACGTTGGACTAAAGACTTTAAGGTTTATTTATTTATTTTTAGAGCAAGAGCAAGAGCAAGAGCACATGAGTCGGGGCAGGGGGCGGGGGGGGAGGTGGCGGGAAGGACAGAGGGAGAAGGAAAGAGAATCCTCAAACAGACTCTCTGCTGAGTGTGGAGCCTGACTCAGGGCTCGATGCCAGGATCCCAAAATCATGACCTGAGCCGAAACCAATAGTCAGCCACCTAACTGAGCCATCCAGGCACCCCTGGACTAAAGACTTTAAATCAGCTGTTTTAAATATGCTCAAAGAGCTAGAGGAAACCATGTACAGATTGAAACCAGGACAACTATGTGAACATCATAAGAATATCAATAAAAAGACAAATTATAAAAGGAACTAAATAGAAATATCAGAACTGAAAAATATAACAAATTTGAAAATCTGCTAGAGGGACTCAACAGCAGATTTGAGCAGCAGATACAGCAAACTTGACACCATACAACTGAAATTATCCAGTCTGAGGAGCAGAAAGAAAAAAAAATGAAGAAACCTATACAGAGCCTGAGAGATCTGTGGGATACTGTTAAGCAGGCCAATATATACATTATGAGAGTCTCAGGAGAAGAGAGGGAGTGAGAACAGAAAAAAATACTTGAATTGCAGAAAGAAATCAAGTAATAATTCTATATCCAAAAGAATGATTCTTCAAGAATGAAGGAGAGGGGCACCTGGGTGGCTCAGTCATTAAGCATCTGCCTTTGGCTTGGGTCATGATCCCAGGGTCCTGGGATCGAGCCCTCCATAGGGCTCCCTGCTCGGCGGGAAGCCTGCTTCTCCCTCTCCCATTCCCCCTGCTTGTGTTCCCTCTCTTGTTGTGTCTCTTTCTGTCAAATAAATAAAATCTTAAAAAAAAAAAAAAAAAGGAGAAACTAAGATAAACCAAATCTAAGACAAGTTGTTACTAAAAGGTCTGCCTTACCAGAAATGGTAAAGGGAGTCATACTGAAGTGGAAGGATAAAAGCCACATGAAGAAATAAAGAAGGTAACTACGTAGATAAATATCCTGTACTTTTGGTTTTAATTCCTTTTTTCCCTATATGATTTAAAGGGCAAATGCATTATGTAATAATAATAAATGTTAATGGGCACACAGTGTATAAATAGTGGGGAAAAATACCAAGAGGGAGAGAGATGGAGATGTATAAGATCAAAGTGTTTATATACTATTGAAACAAAGTTGGTATTCAAACTAGGTCATTTTAAGTTTAAGATGTTAACTGTAATCCCTAAGGGAATCAATTAGAAAATAACTAAAATAAATAACCAAGTAAAGAAGGGAACACAAATTATACAATACAAAAGAACAACTAAATTTTTTAAAGGCAATAACTGGAGGAATTGAGAAATGAAAACCTGTAAGACCGAAAACAAAGAGTTAAAAGTCAGAATTCCTTCCTTATCCCTACTTTAAATGTAAATGTATTAAACTTCCAATTAATAAGCAGAGATTAGCAGAATGGTTAAAGAAGAATGGTCAATCTATATGCTGCTACCAGAGACTTACTTTAGATACACGAAGGCACAAAGAAGTTGCAAGTAAAAAGATGGAAAAAGAGAGCTGGGGTGGCTATTTTATTACCAGACAAAACTGATTTTAAGTAAAAAAAGGTTATAAGAGATGAAGAATACCATATATTGATAAAAATTGATACATCAAGGTATAACAATTATATATACACCTAAAAATAAAGCCCCAAATTATATGATGCAAATATAGAACCTTGAAAGGAGAAACAAACAGTTCTACACTAACCATTGTAGACTTTAATTTCAGTAAAGGTTAGAACAATGAGACTGATCAATAAGGAAAGAGAGAACCTGAAAAGTACCATAAGCCAATTAGCCCTAATAAAATTCTACTCAACAAGAACAGAATGCACTTTCTTTTCAAGTGCATATGGAACCTCCCCAGAATAGGCCATATATTCGGCAACAAAACAAGTCTCAATAAATAAAACAAAGAATATAAATATAATACAAATCTAAAAAGACTGAAATACTAAAAGTATCTTTTCTAACACAATAAATGAAATTAGAAATCAGTAACAACAAAAGTGCTAGAAAACTGTTATATATACAGACACTAAACATGTACTCAAACAACCGAAGGGTCAAGGAAATAATCACAAGGGAAATTAGAAAATAACTTGAGAGCAAGATGGTGGAGGAGCAGGAGACCTAAATTTCGTCTGGTCCCAGGAATTCAGCTAGGTAGGGATCAAACCATTCTGAACACCTACGAACTCAACAGGAGATCGAAGAAAAGAATAGCAGCAACTCTCTGAACAGAAAAGTGACCACTTTCTGGAAGGTAGGACGTGCGGATAAGTGAATCCGAGGTGGTATTTGGGAGGATAGATGGTGGGGGAGGGGGCCTGGCAAGTAATAGAGCCGCGGAACACAAAATCGGAACTTTTAGAAGTCGGCTCCACTGAGGGACGTCGCTCCAGTGGCTAAGCGGGGGGTGGAACCCTCGTGGGACAGTGTGGTCTCAGGATCCTCCAGGTCACAGAAAGACTGGGGGTGCCTGAGTGCGGCAGGGCTCCCAGGTATTGGAGCGTGGAAGCCGGCTGCAGAGACGGAGCCGAGGAGCGGGCTCTCAGCTCGGGGTTGCCATAAACCGTGATCCGCGGCACAGTCGGGCCACTGCTCCTCCAGCAGGGACCCGACAAGCAGCAGATCCGGGGAGACTCACCTTCCTCCCCCGGGGGGAAAAGGTGCGGGAGTGCACCGCAGGGATCTGCTGGGTTTGGAGACTCCGTACGGGGTCAGGTGCCAGAGATAGAAACGCTCGGTGACAGGCCAGGTGAGCGCAGAGTCAGCCGGAGACCGGGGAGACGGGAGTGACTGACTGCTTTTCTCTCGGGGCTCACTGAGGAGTGGGGCCCCGAGTTCTCAGCTCCTCTGGGGCAGAGATTGGGAGGCCGCCATTTTCACTCTCATCCTCCAAAGCTATACGGAAAGCTTGCGGGGAACAAAAGCTCCGGAGGGCAAACCCGAGCAGGTTACTTAGCCCGGACCTGGAAAGGGCGGGGCAATTCCGCCTCCAGCAAAGACATTTGGGAACCATGGCAACAGGCCCTGCCCCCAGAAGATCAGCAAGAACAGCCAGCCAAGACCAAGTTCACCAATCAATGAGAACGGCAGAACTCCAGTGCTAGGGGAATACAGCACATAGAATTCCTGGCTTTTTACCCATGATTCTTTAGTCTTTCAAAGTTAACTTTTTTTTTTTAATCTTTCTTTTTCCCCTTTTCAACCAACATCTTATCAATCCCTTTTTAAAAAACCTTTTTTATTTTTCATTTTTGGAGTCATATTCTATTCCTTCATAGTAGTTATTTTTGGTATACATATATAAGTTGTTCTCTCTTTAAAATTTTGGGATACAGTTTCTTCTAACAGACCAAAATATATCCTAAATCTCTAGTGTATGGCTTTGTTCTAGTCTCCTGCCTGATCACATTCTCTCCCTTTTTTTTTTTAAATCCTCTTCTTTTTTCAACCAACTTCTTATATTACCAATTCCTTTTATAAAATCTTTTATAATTTTCATCTTTACAGTCATAGTCCATCCCTTCATATTTACCCTTATTTTTGTACATATGTAAGTTTTTCTTTAAAATTTTGGGAGGCACTTTCGTCTAATAGACCAAAATACTCCCAAAATCTAGTGTGTGGTACTGATCTATGCACCCGCCTGATCATATTCGATCATATTCTCTTTTTTTCTTTTTCTTTTTTCTTTATTTCCCTTTTCCCCTGGTTTCAGGTCTCTTCTGATTTGTTTAGTGTATATTTTTCTGGGGTCGTTGTTACCCTATTAGCATTTTGTTCTCTCATTCATCTATTCTCCTCTGGACAAAATGAGAAGATGGAAAAAAAATCACCTCAAAAAGTACAAAAGGGACCTAATTTGCCAGGGACCTAATCAATAAGGACATTAGTAAGATGTCGGAACTAGAGTTCAGAGTGACGATTTTAAAGATACTAGCTAGGCTTGAAAAAAGCATGGAAGATATTAGAGAAACCCTTTCTGGAGAAATAAAAGAACTAAAATCTAACCAAGTCGAAATCAAAACAGCTATTAATGAGGTACAATAAAAAATGGAGGCTCTAACTGCTAGGATAAATGAGGCAGAAGACAGAATTAGTGATATAGAAGACCAAATGATGGAAAATAAAGAAGCTGAGAAAAAGAGAGATAAAAAACTACCGGATCACGAGGGCAGAATTCAAGAGAGAAGTGATACCATAAGACAAAACAGTATTAGAATAATTGAGATCCCAGAAGAAGAAGAAGAAAGAAGGACGCCTGGGTGGCTCAGATGGTTGAGCATCTGCCTTCGGCTCAGGTCATGATCCCAGGGTCCTGGGATTGAGCCCCACATCAGGCTCCTGGCTCAGCAGGGAGCCTGCTTCTCCCTCTCCCTCCCTCCCTTCTCATGCTCTCTCTCTCTCTCTCCCACTGTGTCTCTGTGTCTCAAATGAATAAATAAAATCTTTAAAAAAAAAGAAGAAGAAGAAAGAGAGAAGGGCAGGAGGTATACTGGAGCAAATTATAGCAGAGAACTTCCCTAATTTGGGGAAGGAAACAGGCATCAAAATCCAGGAGGCACAGAGAACCCCCCTCAAAATCAATAAAAATAGGTCAACACCCCAACATCTAATAGTAAAACTTACGAGTCTCAGAGACAAAGAGAAAATCCTGAAAGCAGCTTGGGAGAAGAGATCTGTAACCTACAATGGAAGAAACATTAGATTGGCAACAGACCTATCCACAGAGACCTGGCAGGCCAGAAAGGACTGGCAGGATATATTCAGAGCACTAAATGAGAAAAATATGCAGCCAGGAATACTCTATCCAGCTAGGCTTACTGAAAATAGAAGGAGAGATAAAAAGCTTCCAGGACAAACAAAAACTAAACGAATTTGCAAACATGAAACCAGCCCTACAAGAAATATTGAAAGGGGTCCTCTAAGCAAAGAGAGAGCCCAAAAGTAACACAGACCAGAAAGGAACACAGACAATATACAGTAACAGTCACCTTACAGGCAATACAATGGCACTAAATTCATATCTTTCAATAGTTATCCTGAATGTAACACATAACAATTGGCAATGACAATTTGGCAATCCTTATATCAGACAAATTAGATTTTAAACCAAAGACTATAATAAGAGATGAGGAAGAACACTATATCATACTTAAAGGGTCTATCCAACAAGAAGATAGAACAATTGTAAATATCTATGCCCCTAACATGGGAGCAGCCAATTACATAAGCCAATTAATAACAAAAGCAAAGAAACACATCGACAACAATACAATAATAGTGGGGGACTTTAACACCCCCCTCACTGAAATGGACAGATCATCTAAGCAAAAGATCAACAAGGAAATAGAGACTTTAAATGACACACTGGACCAAATGGACTTCACAGATATATTCAGAACATTCCATCCCAAAGCAACAGAATACACATTCTTCTCTAGTGCCCATGGAACATTCTCCAGAATAGATCACATCCTAGGTCACAAATCAGGTCTCAACCGGTACCAAAAGACTGGGATCATTCCCTGCATATTTTCAGACCACAATGCTTTGAAACTAGAACTCAATCACAAGAGGAAAGTTGGAAAGAACTCAAATACATGGAGGCTAAAGAGCATCCTACTAAAGAAGGAATGGGTCAACCAGGAAATTAAAGAAGAATTTTAAAAATTCATGGAAACCAATGAAAATGAAAATACAACTGTTCAAAATCTTTGGGATGCAGCAAAAGCAGTCCTAAGAGGAAAGTATATAGCAATACAAGCCTTTCTCAAGAAACAAGAAAGGTCTCAAATACACAACCTAACCCTACACCTAAAGGAGCTGGAAAAAGAACAGCAAATAAAGCCTAAACCCAGCAGGAGAAAAGAAATAATAAAGATCAGAGCAGAAATCAATGAAACAGAAACCAAAAGAACAGTAGAACAGATCGAGACTAGGACCTGGTTCTTTGAAAGAATTAACAAGATTGATAAACCCCTGGCCAGACTTATCAAAAAGAAAAGAGAAATGATCCAAATAAAATCATGAATGAAAGAGGAGAGATCACAACCAACACCAAAGAAATACAAACAATTATAAGAACATATTATGAGCAACTCTATGCCAGCAAATTAGATAATCTGGAAGAAACGGATACATTCCTAGAGATGTATAAACTACCAAAACTGAACCAGGAAGAAATAGAAAACCTGAACAGACTCATAACCACTAAGGAAACTGAGGCAGTAATCAAAAATCTCCCAAGAAAAGCCCAGGGCCAGATGGCTTCCCAGGGGAATTCTACCATTTAAACAAGAATTAATACCTATTCTTCTGAAACTGTTCCAAAAAATAGAAATGGAAGGAAAACTTCCAAACTCGTTTTATGAGGCCACCATTATCTTGATCCCAAAACCAGACAAAGACCCCATCAAAAAGGAGAATTACAGACCAATATCCCTGATGAACACGGATGCAAAAATTCTAACCAAAATACTAGCCAATAGGATCCAACAGTACATTAAAAGGATTATTCACCACAACCAAGTGGGATTTATCCCTGGGCTGCAAGGTTGGTTCAACATCGGCAAATCAATGTGATACAATACATTAATAAAAGAACAAGAACCAATGATCCTCTCAATAGATGCAGAAAAAGCATTTGACAAAGTACAGCATCCTTTCTTGATCAAAACTCTTCAGAGTATAGGCATAGAGGGTACATACCTCAATATCATAAAAGCCATCTATGAAAAACCCACAGCAAATATCATACTCAATAAGGAGAAACTGAGAGCTTTCCCCCTAAGATCAGGAACACAGCAGAGATGTCCACTATCACCACTGCTATTCAACATAGTATTAGAAGTCCTAGCCACAGCCATCAGACAACAAAAAGAAATAAAAGGCATCCAAATTGGCAAAGAAGAAGTCAAACTCTCACTCTTTGCAGATGATATGATACTTTATGTGGAAAACCCAAAAGACTCCACCCCAAAACTGCTAGAACTCATACAGAAATTCAGTAAAGTGGCAGGATATAAAATCAATGCACAGAAATCAGTGGCATTCCTATACACCAACAACAAGACAGAAGAAAGAGAAATTAAGGAGTCGATCCCATTTACAATTGCACCCAAAACCATAAGATACCTTGGAATAAATCTAACCAAAGAGGCAAAGAATCTGTACTCAGAAAACTATAAAATACTCATGAAAGAAATTGAGGAAGACACAAAGAAATGGAAAAACGTTCCATGCTCACGGACTGGAAGAACAAATATTGTGAGGATGTCAATGCTACCTAGAGCAATCTACACATTCAATGCACTCCCTATCAAAATACCATCAACTTTTTTCAAAGAAATGGAACAAATAATCCTAAAATTTGTATGGAACCACAAAAGACCCTGAATAGCCAGAGGAATGTTGAAAAAGAAAAGCAAAGCTGATGGCATCACCATTCCAGACTTCAAGCTCTATTACAAAGTTGTAATCAAGACAGTGTGGTACTGGCACAAAAACAAACACATAGATCAATGGAACAGAATAGAGAACCCAGAAATGGACCCCCAACTCTATGGTCAACTAATCTTCGACAAAGCAGGAAAGAATGTCCAATGGAAAAAAGACAGTCTCTTCAACAAATGGTGTTGGGAAAATTGGACAGCCACATGCAGAAGAATGAAACTGGACCATTTCCTTACACCACACACAAAAATAGACTCCAAATGGTTGAAAGACCTAAATGTGAGACAGGAGTCCATCAAAATCCTAAAGGAGAACACAGGCAGCAACCTCCTCAACCTCAGCCGCAGCAACTTCTTCCTAGAAACATTGCCAAAGGCAAGGGAAGCAAGGGCAAAAATGAACTATTGGGACTTCATCACGATAGGAAGGTTTTGCACAGCAAAAGAAACAGTCCACAAAACTAAAAGACAACCGACAGAATGGGAGAAGATATTTGTAAATGACATATCAGATAAAGGGCTAGTATCGAAAATCTATAAAGAACTTCTTAAACTCAACACCCAAAGAACAAATGATCTAATCAAGAAATGGGCGGAAGACATGAACAGACATTTCTACAAAGAAGACATCCAAATGGCCAACAGACATATGAAAGAGTGCTCAACATTGCTCGGCATCAGGGAAATCCAAATCAAAACCTCAATGAGATACCACCTCCCACCAGTCAGAATGGCTAAAAATAACAAGTCAGGAAACGACAGATGTTGGCAGGGATGCGGAGAAAGGGGAACCCTCCTACACTGTTGGTGGGAATGCAAGCTGGTGCAGCCACTCTGGAAAACAGTGTGGAGGTTCCTCAAAAAGTTGAAAATAGAGCTACCGTACGACCCAGCAATTGCACTACTGGGTATTTACCCCAAAGATACAAATGTAGGGATCCAAAGGGGTATGTGCACCCCAATGTTTATAGCAGCAATGTCCACAATAGCCAAACATGGAAAGAGCCAAGATGTCCATCGATAGATGAATGGATAAAGAAGATGTGGTATATATATACAATGGAATATTATGCAGCCATCAAAAGGAATGAACTCTTGCCGTTTGCAACAACGTCGATGGAACTGGAGGGTATTATGCTGAGTGAAATAAGTCAATCAGAGAAAGATATGTATCATATGACCTCACTGATATGAGGAATTCTTAATCTCAGGAAACAAACTGAGGGTTGCTGGAGGGGGGGGTGGGGTGGGAGGGATGGGGTGGCTGGGTGATAGACATTGGGGAGGGTATGTGCTATGGTGAGCACTGTGAAGTGTGCAAGACTGTTGAATCACAGTCCTGTACCTCTGAAACAAGTAATACATTATATGTAAAAAAAAAAAAAAAAAAGAAGATAGCAGGAAGGGAAAAATGAAAGGGGGGAAGTCAGAGGGGGGGAAATTGGAGGGGGAGACGAACCATGAGAGACTATGGACTCTGCGAAACAAACTGAGAGTTCTAGAGGGGAGGGGGTGGGGGGATGGGTTAGCCTGGTGGTGGGTATTAAAGAGGGCCTGTACTGAATGGAGCACTGGGTGTTATATGCAAACAATGAATCATGGAACACTACATCAAAAACTAATGATGTATGGTGATTAACATAATAAAAAAATAACTTTAGACAAATGAAAAGGAAAACACAATACATATAAACATTTATGAGGTAAAGCAAAAGAACTTCTTAGAAGCAAACTTATAGTTGTAAACGCCTACATTGAACAAGATCTTAAATCAATAATCTAACTTTACATAATAAACAAAGTAGAAAATAGGAAGTCATAATGAAAAAATAAAGCAAATGAATTACAAATGAAACCACAAGTCAGTTCTTTGAATAGATTAGCAAACTGACAAAGTTTTAGCAATGAAACTGGATGATTTACATGAAATAGAAAAATGTCCAGAAACACACAAACTACCAGAGCTGACTCAAGAATAGAAAATCAGACTTAAAACATGTAGTGAGATTAAATTAGTAATCAAAAACCTCTCAACAACGAGAAACCAGACTTTTAAAGAATTAACACCATTCTTTCTCAAACTCTTCCAAGAGTTGAAGACATAGGAATAATTCCTAACTCATTCTATGTGGCCAGCATTAACCTACTACCACGGCCAGATAAAGACATCACAAGAAAATTACAGACTGATACCCCAATAAATATTTATGCAAAAATCCTCAATAAAATATTAGCACGCTGAATTCAGTAGCAAAACAGGAGCATATACACCATGACCAGGTAGGATTTATCCCAGGAATTAATGCAAGGGTGGTTTAACATGAAAATCAATCAATGTAATACACCATTAACAAGATGAAGAATAAAGAAACCTATAATCATCTCATTTAATGCAGAAAAAGTATTTGACAATATCCAGCTCTCTTTCATAATAAAAGCACGCAACAAACTACAAACAGAACTCCCTCAACATGATAAAGGCCATATATGAAAACCCATAGCTAACATGAAAGTCTGTAAGTTTTTCCTTCAAGAAAGAACAAGAAAAGCACACCCGTTTTTGCCACTTCTATTCAATATAATATTAGAAGTTCTAGCCACAGAAATTAGGCAAGAAAAAAAAAGGCATCCAAATTGGAAAGGAAGAAGTAAAATGATCCCTGTCAGAGACGACAAAATCTTACATGTAGATAACCCTAAAGAATGCACGCATGCATGTGCACACACAGACACACACACACAGAGCTAATTCATGAATTCAGCAAAGCTGCAGGTTACAAAATCAGTTGCATTGCTATACACTAACAATGAACAATCTGAAAGGAAATTAAAGCAGTTACTTTTACAATAGCAGAAAAATCGTAAAATATTTAGGAGTAACTTTAAGGAGTTGAAAGACTTACACACTGAAAGCCACACAACTGCCAAAGGAAATTAAGACATAAATAAATAGAAAGACACCCTGTGGTCATGGATTGGAAGACTTCCACTGTTACCTTCAGTACTACCTAAAGTGATCTCCAGATTCATTGCAATCACTGTTAAATTCCCAATGGCATTTTTTCAAGAAATAGAAAAACCCATCCCAAAATTCATATGGATTCTGAAGGGACCCCAAATAACCAAAACAATCTTGAAAAATTACAGTTGGAAGACTCACACTTTTTGATTTCAAAACTTACTACAAAGCTACAGAAATCAAAACGATGTGATACTAGAAAAAGGAGAGACATATATACCAGTGAAACAGAACAGAGTGCCAAGAAATAAACCTTTGCAAATACAGTCAACTCATATTCAACAAGAGTACAAGGTCCATTTGGTGGGGGAAAGGAGAGCCTTTTCAACAAATGGTGCTGGGAAAACTGGTTATCCACATGCAAAAGCATGATACTTGAACCCTTACCTCATACCATATATAGAAATTAAACTGGATGAAAGGCCTAACATAAGAGCTAAAATTACTAAACTCTTAGAAAGAAATGGGAAAGTTTCACAACACTGGATTTGGCAATAATTTCTTGGCTATGACACCGAGGAGATTGGCGACAAAAGGAAAAACAGATAAACTGGTCTTCGTGAAAATTAAAAACTTGGTGCATCAAAAGACACTGTCCGGGGGCACCTGGGTGGCTCAGTCGGTTAAGCATCTGCCTTCGGCTCAGGTCATGATCCTGGAGTCCTGGGATGGAGCCCCATGTCAGGTGCCCTGCTCAGCAGGGAGTCTGCTTCACCGTTTCCCTCTGCCCCTCCCTTCCACTTGTGTTTTTTCTCTCTCTCTCAAATAAATAAATCTAAAAGAAAAAAGACACTGTCCACAGAGTAAAAAGGCAATCCACAGAATGGGAAAAAGTATTTGCAGATCACATTATCTGATAAGGGATTAAAATCCAGAAAACACAGAGAACTCCTAAAACTCAACAAAACAAACAACCGATTAGAAAAATAGGCAAAGGACTTGAACTGCTATTTCTCTAAAGAAGATCTACAAATGGCCAGTAATCACATGAAAAGAGGCTCCACATCCCTTATCATTAGGGAAATAGTAATCAAAACCACAGTGAGACACCACAGTGCTATCAGGATGGCTACTATTAAAAACAAACAAAACAAAAAGTGTTGGCAAGAATGGAGAGAAACAAACCCTCGTGCACTGCTGGCAGGAACGTAAAGGGGCAAAGCCACTGTGGAAAACTGCGCAGTTCCTCAAAAAGTTAAACACAGAATTACTATATGATGCAGTGATTCTGCTTCTGGGCATTCTTGCAGAGGAACTGAAAGCAGAGACTCAAAGCGACACTTGCACACCTAGTTCACAGCAGCAGCGCTCACTATGGCTCATAGGTAGAAGCAACCCAAGTGTCCTTCAGTAGATAAATGGATACAGTGTGGGGTGCACATACATTGGAATATCATCCAGCCTTAAAAAGAAGGACATTTCGACACATGCTATAACATGGATGAACCTTGAGGACATTATGGTGAGTGAAATAAGCCAGTCACAAAAAGACAAATACTGCAGTACTCCACTTCTATAGGAACCTACAGTAGTCAAATCTGTACAGACAGAAAGTAGAATTGTGGCTGCCAGGGACTGATGGGGGTGGGGGGTGGGCGGGAAGTTCTTTTTCAATGAGGACAGAGTTTCAGTTTTGCAAGATGAAAAAACTCTGGAGATGCATGGGGATGATGGTTGAACAATATTAATGCTTAATGCACTTAAAACTAGCACTTAAAAAGGGCTAAGATGGCAAATTTTATGTCATATATTTTGCAATTAAAGAATTGGAAAAAGAAATAATTTTTAAATTTTAATTGAAGTGTAGCTGACATAAAATACTAAATTAACTTAGTTTAAGGCGTACAACGTTGTGATTCAAGATGCATATACGTTACAAAATGCTCACCATGATAAGTTTATTACAATACTGCTATGTTCCCTGTTTCCTTCTCATCCCCCAAAAGAGTAAAGTCAACCTGCGGCACAGCTGTACGTTGAAAGCATTATGCTGAGTGAAATGAGCCAGACAGGAAAGGGCAAACACTACATGATGCCACTTCTGTCCATAGAAAGTAGAGTGAAAGTTAATAGGGGCTGGATAAGCAGAGGCACCAGAGACGGGGCCTGGAGAGTATTTTTCTTAGAGGTTTCTATTTGGGATGAAGAAAGTTTTAGAAATGGATGGTGTGATGGCCGCACAACATTGTGAACACGTGGAGTACTACTGAATTACACACTTAAAAATAACTGAAATGGTGAACATTATGTTATATAGATTTACCACAGTAAAAATAAAAAATATTTTAAAAAATCTTGGTAAGACTCCCTGCCTTTCCAACAATGAGACTAGCGAGCTGGTGAGATGGGGTACGGCCTGCATGGGTATGAGAGCCCATGTGCTGGAGTCCAGATGGTGAAGGGGAGACTCGCCCGCCCGGGCCCAGGCGGAGGACCCCGCGGGGCCAGGGGGCCGGGCTGAGGACTCTCAACTTGATCACAGAATATACCAGAGAGGGGGTTTGAGGCATTAGGGCTCCAGGGCTGCCGCTGTCTGAAGAGAGCTGCTGTCACTGGTCACTTGGAGGACACAGGGAGGCTCGGGCACCGCGTGTGTGGCACGAGTGCAGAGAGCACTGGGGCCACAGAGGACAAGACGGACTGACAATGGGGCCGAAAAGCCAGTCCCAGCACATTTTAAAGAACGGCAAACACCCAAAGTCAGTTCTCTTACACGGTTCAGTTAGGCTAAAAAGCAGTAATAAAAAGAGTATGAGGAAATTAATAACTATATTGCTTCCAACCACTGTGGGAATTACAAAATAATTTGAACTGAAGGTTAAAGAAAATGCTACATATCATCAAAACCTTTAGGATCCAGATAAAACCATGAGAGGGATTTTTATAGGTTGAACGCCTGTATTATAAAACCGAAAAGGCTGGAAATCAATGACCTGCACATCTCAAACATTCTCGAACACCAAAAGCCACCCAGACGTGGAAGGAGATAATAAAAGGAGAAACTAATGACACATAAAAAGTATTATCAGAGCCAAAACGAGTTCTTTGAGGAGGCTAATAAGGTTTATGAGCCCCTAAGGAGGCTGCACGGGAGAGGGAGGGAGGGGCACGTGCGCAAAAGCCACCATCAGAAACAAAAAACACAACATCACTACAAACTGTGAAGACAGGATGTTATGAGCAGCTTACGTCAATTAATTTGAAAACTTAAATTGAGGTATTTACCAAATGTTAGAAAAGCGGGGCTTAACAGAAAGAAAAAACAGAAAATCCAAATGGCACAGAAAGTATAAAAGGAATTGAACCCGTAACGAAAACCTTACCCTCAGGGGACGGAGAGGTGTGAGCAACACAGCAAAATGCCAGCCACGGCGTGTGGGCGGGGGCCCACGCACGCTCACTGTGCAATTTCCAACACTTCTGTATGTTTGAAAGTTTTCAAAACAAAAGGTCACAGGGAACCTCCCGCACTCACAGAAAGACCTCGCAGACCAGATGGGGTCACCAGTGGGCTCTGCTAAACATTCCAGGAAGAAGGGACACCACCTTGCACAACCGCCCCCTGAAGCCCGAGCAGGGACCGCTCCTCCCGGCAGGTGGTGAAGCTGGCCCAGCGCCGTCACGGGGACGCATCGCACGACGGGGCCCGAGACGGCAGCCCCGCGCCCCTTCCGCCCAGGCAGCCCGCGCCCGCTGCGCCCCACTTACGGCCTGCGCCTCGCCCGCGGCCGGGGGCCAGCCCGCCGTGACCTCCATGCCGTGCAGCCTCTGCGTCTGCTTCAGCTGGTTGAGCGAGGGCTTCAGCTGGGTGGCCCCCACAGTCTTGCTCGTCCACTCGTCCACCAGCTTGTGCAGGTCGTCCGTGAAGGTGCCTGTCTTGTTGTTGCTGTTGTTTGCCTGGGCCTGGACGTGCAGGGTGGGCTGGGGGCCCGGCTCGGGGCCGGGGACCAGGCTGCTGGTGGAGGACCCTGGGGAAGCACACACAGGCCGGGTTGGCGACCTGCACACAGCGCCGCCGACCTGCTGCATCATTCATACAGTGGTCTTGCTTAGGCCAGGCAACACCTTGCTTCAGGAGATGGTCTGCATTTGGGGGCCCGTGTGCCAGCTACAGACACTTTGGAACCTGCCCACAGGCTGTAAGGACTAGGCCGTGCCGGGCCAAAGGACAGGACCCGAGACGCTGGCAGCCTTACTCGGCATCCGCTCTGCCCATGCTGCCCAGGAACCCCAGACTCCCCCGTGTGAGGGAGCTCAGAAAACTGGGGGCAGACCCCCAGGCTTCTGCGCCCTGAGCGGGAACACACGTGAGAATGCTGAGTGCTCAGCCCACGGCAGCCACTGCCATCCCCCCCGGCAAAGGGAAGAGGCCTGAGAGGCTTGGTCGTCGGAATGCTAGTGGATTAGTGGTTTGGAAGTTTAAGACACAAAATTGTGCCTCTCCTCACCAGAGCATGTAAGGAAGGTATTAATAAAGCGTGCAAACACCCGACACCTTCAACTTTGGGCCCCCAAGCTCGGAGCCGTTTGCGGGGTGCAGAGTGTCTGCACCAGCAGGAACCGGTAGGCCCGGGGGCTGTGGTTCGGGGAGGGGAGGCTGCACAGAGAAGTCACACTCATCTGCTTCACTGAAGGATTAATTTTAAATGACCAACATGGGACTTTTTAGTTCTTTTTAGACTGTGACCCCCACCCCCACAACATAGAATTTTTGATGAGCAATTTAGAATAAGCCCATTTAAAATGTTTCTGCATTAAAAAAATAGCGTAACGACCATCTCCTCAAACAAGCCATTGCAAAATGTAGTCTAGAGTGGCTAGCAATGAAAAAGCAGACACAAACAGTTCAATATTAGTGATGGAATTTAACACACACAGAGCTATTTCTACATGAATGTTTCAGCCAGAAAAGAAAAAAGGAGGGGGAAAAAAAAAGGTGTGAGGTGAGGGTGGTGGGCGGCCTAGGTGGACTGATACCCATTTCATCCCGGCATCTCTCCTCGGGGGCACTCATCTTTAGCACTTCAAGGACATACTCATTCCTACGGTTTTGGAAAAGGAGCCAATTAACGATTGGTAATGTGTGGACGTTCCGGGGAAGGGGAGTGTCAGCGTGTCAACCGGCCAGGACACATAGACTCTAGGAGCCATGGAGACGCGAGGGGCACCTGTGGATGGCTTTCCCTCCAGGCAGAGGCAAAGCAGTGCCCTTGGAGGGTGGGCGCGGAGCAGACGCGTGCCCGCCGGCCGCGGAGACCCTGATGTGCACTAGCCACATGAAAGCCCATGCGATGGAGAGCAGACAAGGGGTAAAAAACCCGATAATTACGACTGCTGTGCTCTTTGCCTAGACAGAGACGCTTCAGGGCAGACCCTGCAAGGGAAGAAGAAACGACACAAGACCACAGGGTTAGGCAGGACAGCACACACGGGGGACGAGCCACCACACTCTAAGCACAAGTCATCAGTGTGCAAGGAAGAGCAAAGGCCAGCGCTTCAGAGAGGGGACCAGCCACCTGGGCTAACCGGGCGGCCCCGAGTCAGTGTGCGGGTTCACGTGAGCTTCGCCGAGGGGCGGAGGTGCAGGGCCAGGCCCCAAGCTTCAGGTAGAAGTGAGTGTGTCTCTAAAAGCGTATTCAAAAAAAAAAAGAAAAAAAGAAAAAAGAAAAAAAACCCAAAAAACAAAAAAGCAAAGCACACCAGTTGGTTTTCAAACAAGAGGCTTCTGGAGCCCCACTGATTGAGGCAAAAAAACACCCTAAAAGTCAGCCAGGAGAGCTCAGTGGAGCCCCCCGGCTCTGCCTGCCCCGTAGGCCCATGGGAGATTTGTTTTCCAAGTGCAAAAAGATACATTGTTTTGCAGGTTTGAGGCCAATCCCAGATCCCAGGCGGCTGCCATGACCAGACCAGTGGTACACGTCGAAGGGAAAGTTCAGGGGTCCTATCTGGGGAGGCGGGAAGCAGGGCTGGCCCCAATTTCCTGCACTGCTGCTGCCTCATCTGGTATCCCGAGTCCACTGGGACAGGGAGAGGCTCGTCACTCTTCCTTCACTAAGCGTCAGGCCCTGTGGTCCTGGAGGCTGTCCGTGCTGCCCAGCACGTCCTGACGGTCAGTGCCCACCTGGAGGGCAGACGAGCTGGCCCTTCAGGGAGCCAGGCAGGCACAGTGGGACGGGCAAGGATGGCTCGGGCGTCCCCAAGGTCACTCAGCAAGGCTGCACTATCAGAGAGGGTCAGAAAGGGTCGGCGCTTCCGCCCCAGCCCCTCACCTGAGCAGGACCCCCCCCACCCCCGACTCCCTGAGGAGTTGCCTTGCACCTTGCCAGGGAAGGCAGCTTGCCACCCCTGAGTTTGAGAAGAGAGGACAAAGGTCAGCCCAGGCTCCAAATGAATTGTTCTTCTAGTTCAAAAGGGAGAGGATGTTCTGTTGGGGCCTGTCATGTGCAATAACAACGAAGGGGCCAGGCAGGAGTGGTCCGGACCAGTCGTCTCTCAGTGGGAGCTCTGCAGGGCCTTCGCCGGTCTGTGTCCTGCACGGAATCCCACTGGGAGCACCGGGCCCTTTGGGGCCTCCGTGGCACTCGGGTCCCAGGCTCTGACTGTGCAGGGCAGCAGGTGAGGCGGACTTCCCCAGCCAGATCCTGTGGCCTCAGCAGTCCCATACAGACGGCCCAAGGACACGGGGTCAGCCAGCCAGCCAGCCAGCTCCCCGCAGCCTGACAGCCGCGCGTTCTTTCGGGGCTGATTCCCACCTTCCTCTCAACAAGAACAACGGGAGCTGCCTGCTGGGAACCACCAGAGAAGCCTGGGCCTGAAGTCAGGGCCCCAGAGGTGGGGCCACCGGCCCCCATGCTCAGAGCTGGAGAGCAACACTGGCCCACAGAGGCCTGCACACCCTCCCTGGGCAGGGCCCACAGGGAGCACAGACACTCCCCGCCCTCGGTGAACTTCTAATCAGAAACGGACTCCACACCAAGATCGTGCCGTCCGTGCAGTGCAGAGCCGCAGCCGAGCACGGACGTGTCTGGTGACGAGCCCTCACTCATGCCCAGCCCTGCCCATCCTCGGGGGTCCCCTGAACCTCCTCCCCAGGGCCTGTGCCCTGCCCTGATGCCCAGCACGCAGATGGCTGATGCATACTCCACCCAGCCCCCGCAGCTCCCTCCACGCCAGCGCACACACTGCACTCCTGCCCGGGCCGCAACGCAGGGGCACGGGGACGCACGGACCCACAGGAAACCCACACGCGGCAGGAGGCCTCCCCTGCAGGACTTCTGTCCTTAGCCAAGGCCTTGGGAAGAGCCGGCGTGAGGCCCAGAACTACCTGGGGAAGCTTCCACCTGGGCGGGGCTGCAGATGGAGAACCACGAGGCCGGCTGTTGGGAAATGTTCTCCCAGGCTGCGAAAGGGCCGGGGGTCTCTGGAGGGGACACGCAAGCTGTTTCTGTGTGGACGGCCAGCCCTGCCAGGCACCGCCACCATCCTGACCCTTGCCTGGCTGCCAGGAAGATGCCGCAAATCCACGCTTCTCTGCCACGGACAGACTGCTGGAGGGGTGGGCCGGGCCTCAGGGCCCTCAGCACACTTGCCACGGCCTTCAAATACTGAGGAGGCTCACGGGGGGCTCCAGGGGCGGTGGCCTCGGCGCAGACCAGCCGGGGGTCTCCCCGCTCGCCCCGTGAGGAGGCCCACCGCCAGCCGGTTGGCTTCCCCCCGCACAGTGGCACCAGATGCTCGGTCCTGGCGCCGGCACCATACGAGCTGCCAGCACCTGAATGCCACCGGTTTCTTTGTAACGAGCCATCAAGTCCTCACCGCGCCGAGCAAAGTGCCCAAACTAGCCCGTGAAGCACGAAATGGGAGGCGTCCCTGCTCTGCCCTGCCCTGCGCAACTGCCCCAAGGACAGCCCAGCCTGGGTGCCCGAAGGCCGTCTCCCACGCCCAGTGCAGCGGGTCCCCACAGGGAGGGTCCAGGACAGCACAGGGCGAGGGCAGGGCCTCGGGGGCCGCAGGGACAGAGCTGCTGCCGCATGGACGGCAGGCTGACGGTGCGCGAGAACGCACATCCGAAGCTTGCCGTGCAGATGCCCCGGAGCCGTCGGCGCCTGGGTCTCGGCAGGAGCCAAAGAGGGGGGGTGGGGGGGGCGCCTGATGCCGCGCCCCCGAATCCCGAAACGTGGGCCCCAGGTTGCCCTAAGCCCTCCCATCGGCCACAAGGAGGGGTCTGTGCCCAGGGCCTCACCCTGTCTGCGCTCCATGGGGGCCGGCCCTCCCCTCCCAACAGCGGGCCCGTCCGGGGGCCCACCCCGAGGAGGCACCCAGGCTTTGCCCTTTGCAAGCTCTTCCTCCCAGGCCCGGCCGCCTTTCCCGCATGGGGTCCCCTCCTGGCACCCTGCTCGTCTCCGACCCGGCCTGGGTGCCCTCAGGGACTCTGCACATCACAGAACTGTTATAGTCTTGTAACTTAACACAGACTGTTTTCCCGTGCAAGCCATGCAAGGCCGGGTACGGAAGACCTCTGGGCCTCTCTAGCTGCAGGCCGCACCAGCTGCACCCACATCCCGCGGCTGCAGCCCCCCCTTGCCGCTGGCCCGGATCCCGGACGCCCAGGCCCCAGAGCAGGCCCACCTCGGGGTCTTCCCGCAGCCCTGCCCTGAATGCCCTTCTCTCTGCCACGTCTCGGCCCTTGGGGCTGTGACCAGGCTTTCATGGGTACCTGCGCAGCCTCCTCGGGCCTCCGAGCTCCCCAGTCAGCAGGAAAGCAGGCGACTGGCTCCCAGAGAGGCCGCGGGCTGGGCAGACCCCGGCGCACACGGCCTGGAGGGTGCGTCTTCACACACCCTTAGGCCACGCGTCTGCAGGGGACACAATCTGCCTGCCACGTGCTCTCCTGACCAGCAACCTCAGAGCCTGTGGGGGCCGCACTGTGGCCGAGGCAACCAAGAGCTCGGCCAAGTCGTGCTTGAAAAGGACCATTATGGAAACAGCGACGTCACAGGGTGCATAGCACCGGAGAAGACGAGGCCACCAGGCCGGCACACACCACCACCCAAAATCAGCCCCCCTGGGCCAAGCGCCCCGGCTGCCACCAAGCCCTGCCTTACGTGTTCCTTTCCTCTTGGCCACAGAGACAGAAGTAAAGCCTAAACCACTTGTCCCTGATGTGCCTCCAATTTTTTTTTTAATCTTGGAATAACAACAGTAAAACAAACGAAGGCCCCCAAACAAGAATGCAGAACCACGCGGGTACGAACGTGGAGCGGGGACCTGAGAAGAGCACAGGGTGCCTGACCGCTCACACCTTTCCACCCCACACCCCCCAGGGAAAACACCACCTGCTCTAACCACCCCCTTCCCGCGCCTGACCAGAGCTGTTCCCAGCAACAATGCAACCGCCTATCGGACCACGAGATGCCCGGAGACCCAGGTGCCCTCCCCACATTGTCCCCAGGAGACAGCCACGCGCTCTCGGGCAGAAGAGGACCGGCGAGTGACCCAGGGAGAGGGATGCGCTCAGACCTCACCCCCCCTACCCACCCCGCTCAGCAGCTAACCAATGGCTCAGTTGGGACACCTGTTAGGAGACGAGGACCACTGGAAGGTCCCTGGGAATCGCTGTGGTTCTGTGCCTCTGACCTCTGCTACCTGGGGGAGGGTGACATGGCCCCTCTGATGGGGATGGATGCCCACCGTGGACGTGGCCTCAGGTCCCGACAAACACAATGTATCTTTATTGTACCAGCAAAAAGCCACGTGCCCCAAACCAGCATTTCCAACCCAATTGAGCGAAGTTTAATTTTTGTGTTAAACAAAAACCTGAAAACCCCACAGCTTTGGATTCATTTTCCAATCGTTCTGAGGGAGGAAATAACTTTGGATGGCCCTGAGCAGGTGCGCCCTTCCTGGACAGGAGTCCTGGGTGCCAGCAGGACATCCCAGGAATCTGAGGGCCACCGGGGCTGAGGTTTGGTTGAGCAGAGCTCGGAGGAGCTGTGTGACCGACTTCGTG
This sequence comes from Neomonachus schauinslandi, assembly GCF_002201575.2. Taxonomy (NCBI): domain Eukaryota; kingdom Metazoa; phylum Chordata; class Mammalia; order Carnivora; family Phocidae; genus Neomonachus; species Neomonachus schauinslandi. The sequence continues at coordinate 1,035,284 of NC_058415.1, read as the reverse complement.
TCAGGTCTGTGAGGTAAGAGCGGTTCACCAAGTCAAGTGCTCCAGCTAGAGACCAGGAGGGGCCGGGCCACAGGGAGAGCCAGCGTGGAGGCCGGGACTTGCCAGGACCCCGAGAGGTTCCCCAGGTGCCCAGAGCGCAGGGAGGGGCGGGGTGTCCCAGCTGGAGCACCTTCTCTCAGCCTTTCCACATGCAGGGAGCGGGCGTGGGGTAACGGTGCTGAGTGCTGCAGCCCTTGTACAGAAGTCACACCCTCCAGTGACCTTCTAGAACTGTCTCAGCTCGCTACATGCAAGTCTTCAGAATCCAGACGCGTGTGAGACACACCACGCGTCTAGAGAAGGCCGGGGCTGTCTTTTTGTTGTCGCTGGAACTGGGGACAGTGGACGTGCGTATGCACCACAATTGCAACAGAAATAAAACTACGTCCAACGTAAAAAATACAAAATTAAACAAACGGGTGAGGAGAAAAACGCAGAGCGCTTCGGGGGCCTGGGGGGCAGGGGGCCTGAGGCCGGGGGCGGGCGAGCCGCTGCACATGCTTCTGGCCCCGGGCGTGAGCTGAGTGCATGCGCCGGCCCGTTCGGGGCCAGGAGGGCGGGTGTGGGCAGGGCCCTGCGCTTGGTGGTGAACAGGTGGCTGCAGTGGGTGGGGAGGCATCCTACAGAATGTACGGAAGGTGATGAAGACAGGGAGGGGCAGGGAGAAACCAAGGGCCAGGAGGTGATAAAATACAAAGAACAAATACAGACAGATGGACACAGACACGGGTCCACTGAGGAATCGAGCGCGAGGTTTGCTACTAGACTTATAGGTCAGTCTCTCAGACGTTGGGTGGTAAACCGTCCAGCCTGCAAATGAATATAGAGGGAAGAGAACAAAGAGACAGGCATCAAGTACAGTCTCTGGGACTCGTGCCTCACACCACCAGCCACATCAGCCTCGTCACCTAGCATCCACGGCTGTGCCTAGCCCAGCCCGGAGGACCACGGCCGCCGACCACGTAATGGAAAGGAGGCACCGCTGGAGCACAAGAGAAGCGGACCCTGGGAGGGCGTGTGGGGCGGCCGGGGCGGGCGCCGTCAGCGGTCCCCACGACTTCTCTGGACAGAGATGGTGGGGATGGAGCCCCTGCTCGCGCGGCTGCTGCGCCCACGGCCGAGGTGACGAACACTTCCTCCTCGAGGCAAACCCCCAGCTCGGAAGCCGAGCCCTCACATCCCCCCAGCCGTCCCTCCGGACAGAAGGCCCCGTGTTTAGCAGGCAGCCGGGCCAGTGCCTGGGGACCGGCACGGAGCACACGGCCGACGCCGTCTGCCAGGCGGTCCCGGCGCCTTCCCCGGGGCGGCTCTAGCAAAGCACGCCTCCCGCTGAGCCGCACGCAGCCGGACTCGGGGACGGGTGGGCCACCCACTCTCTTTACTCAGAGGCTACGTCTACCGGCTTTTCCTCCCGAAGCTGTGGGCAGCCTCTGCAGCTGCTCTCGCCCCCTCACTCCACGGGGGCCCTGCGCGGCTAGCACATGCTCGGAGACGGGCAAGCTGGGAATCACCTGGGCCGTGCGCTCCGCCTCCATCACTGGCTAAGCCGGAGCAGATGTCTGCAGACAGGGAGGCCCGCATGGAGCAGGGCTGCTGGGTCTGAACTGCCTTCCCACACGGGTCTGAAGCTGCCGCGGGCCCTGCCCCGGCTTGGGCAGGGTCCTTAGCAGGAGGGGCTCTGCTGCAGTCTGACAAGTGACCTGGGGGAGGGGAGAAGGGGTGACGGGCACAGTGAGGCGCTGCGGGTCAGACCAGCCGGCGCGGAGTGCATCTGTCCTCCCTGCTCGTTGCTGGGTGACCTTGGGGAAGCGGAGTCCCTGCAGGCAAAGGGCACGGGGCCCGGTGGCCGAGTGCAGGTGTCAGGAAATTCGAGACCGGCTGCCCACGCCCTGCCAGGCGTACAGCGTGCTGTGCGGAGCCAGGACCGCAGCACGTCTGGAGAGGCACACCCGGGTTCAGGAGGCCTGTGACGGACCTGCTCACTCTAACCAGTTTCCAGTTTGCTTTAGGAATCCTCCTGGAATTCACATCATCTGTGTAACTTGCAGTTCCCGGACGTGTACCCTGCGGGACCCCCATGACACCGAGAGGGCAGCTTGCAGCCGGCTTCCCGCCCGGCACGCTGGGGGATTCCAGCTCATTCGGTCTCGGCCGCGGAGCGCGGGGGTCGGCGTGCACCCTCCGTGCCTGGGCGCCCCCCCCAGCCCCTGTCCCGAAAAGGCATCTGCTCTACTCCCCACTTTCAGCAGGTGACAGGTGCCTGAAAAGTGGCCAGAGGAAGCAGCCCAGACCCAGGCAGCGCCCTGCAGGGGGTGGGCAGGCGAGAGACCTGAGCCGCTGCCTCCCGCGCACCGGGCAGCCCCCAGGCGGCTGAGAGCTGCGAGCAGGCCCGACTCACGGGGGGCCGGCGGCCTGGCCCTTCACACCTGCAAAGGCTCCCGGCCCCCATGAAGGGAGATCCAAGACGTGCTCTTCCAGGGGTGGGCGCCTGCCCCCGCCCGCCCAGCGGACGGCCAGGAGGGCACAGACCTGTGCTGGAGGCCACGACCTTGAGCTGCTGCACCAGCGGGTTGAGCAGCTTCCCCGCCTTCAGCTTGCTCTTGCTCTTTCTCCTGCGGCTGGCGGGAGGGGCCGTGTGGAAGAGGCCCAGGTTGGGGGGCAGCGGCTTGCCCAGGCGGCGGTACAGAGCCTCGATCTCCTGCTTTTGCTGGCTTTGCAGCTCCGAGATCTCCTTCAGGTGCCTGCAGGAGGGAAGGGAGGGCGGTGGGCATCCTGAGCTGTCCACCAGAGCCCTGGGCAGGCAGGCAGGGCGCGCAGCCGCAGGGCCCACGGACCAGGACTGCTCAGAGGCAACAGGTGCATTCAAGACTTCCAGTCTTCATCTGCACCAAGAGGGCCCCGCTGGGGGTCTCCTGCACACACACACCCCCAACGACGCTGAGGGCACGGGGAAGAGCCTCAGGAGATTCAAGTTCTCACGACGCTGCCGCTTTTAGTGGTTGGGGAGTTCACATCTACGCTCACAACACACACCCTACAAACCCCAGTGAAGAGAAAACAACCAGAACTGAGAGGCTGCCTCAGCCCTTCCAGCAAAGTGTCATTCCTCCGGGTGAGGGAGCCATAGGGGAGGCGTTGCAGATGAGGCCACGTGAGCAAGGAGCAGCCAGGGTCCTGCCAGGGGGGCGCCCTGCACAGCCAATACCACCCCCAGGATACACGGCCATGAAGACCCAGGAGCAATTACTGACTGTGGGCGAGGGAAGCTTCTAGAACAAGCCAGAGAAGGGGACCCACTGGCCTAGCCCACAGCCACCGTGCCCGCTCGCCCGCCTAAAAACCCTGGGCCTGATGCCAGCCCCTCAGACGTGTCTGATGGGCCTGGCTGCCCTGGTCAGGGGGCTCAGCCCCTCCGCCACACCCGGGGCCCATCTTCTCAGTGCGTGGTTGGGAAACGGGGGTTTCTCGTGGCTGGACCACAGAAAGCAAATGCTGATTTCACCTCTGTTATCCTCAATGCCTGCGAGACTTTAGGAAGATGATTCTAAACAGCAGATCGCTTTCTGCATCAGATTCGCCTCTGATGGGGTGATATTTTGAGGTGAAATTGCTGAGGGGGAGAGGGATGGCAGGTCACCTGGAGCATTTGACTCAGGAGGACCTGGGGGAGACCCCCACTCGGAGGCTCCTGTTCCTGGGGCCGCGGCAGGCATCTCAAAGCGCAGGGCTCCCGGGGCTCTAAGAACCACAAGTGCCCCCCAGCCTGGGCCGGGCACCACTGTCCCCCACGGTGCCCACGGGGTCTGAGCAAGCAAGGCTACCTTCTATCAGGTGCCGTCAGCTCCCCTCAATTCAGGTACAGAATCTCCCTGCCCCCTCCTAAACGGTCTCCCCTTTCCACTGGGATCCATGCCCCTCCAGCAGGCAAGAGCCTGGACTTACCGCTGACGCCCCGCTTCCTCAGACCCCCCCCAAACCCTTCCTTTGACGCAACTCTGGATCTGGTCCCGCCCCCACCTCCAGGCCCTGCGCCCTGGGAGCCGGCGGCAGCTGGCCCCAGCCCCTCCCCCAGCCCCCCTCGTTGCTGTGGACCGCAGGCTCCCAGGGCGACCACCCCCGGAGTGAGAGTATACAGGTGAGCCCCTCACCCCCCGACGCCCCACAAGGACATCCATCCCTGGACCGAGCACCTCCTGCCTCCGAGTCCAGTGCTTGCTCTGTGCCAGGGCTCAGCGGCTGGCTGCCCGGGGCACCAGGAGGAGGGGGTTACGAGCACCTGGCAAGTGCCCTAGGGCTGGTCCTGACACGGCGGCTGGGACAGGTCGGAGGGAGGCTGGAGCGCAGGGCCGGAGCGGGGCGAAGGAATAAGAGCGTCCCCAACACAGCGGGGCAAGTCACACTTGCTAGGGGAGAGTGCCAGCCCACCGAGGGCCACCACAGGAGAGCAGGGGCCAGATCAAGCCGCGGCAGGGCTCTCGCCTCTGCCCTGTCCCCAGCACAGACAGCCCCAGGGGGACACGGCGGGATCCCCGGCTTCAGCTGCGGACACTTCCCCGAGCCGCCCCCAGTGCCTGCTTCTCAGGACCTACTTCTCCCGAAGACTCTGCAGCTCCTTCCTGATGTCCGCATCCTCAATCTCCGAGTCGTTGTCGCTGCTGATGTAGGATGACTGGGAGTGGAAGGAGGTCACGCTGATGGTGGGCACCTTCACGCCCACCCTGCTGGGCGTCTCTGGCCCCGGGGAGCCGGCCCGCGAGGACCTGTGCAGGAAGGTGGTGGCCTTCTTCACCAAGTCACTGGCCACGCTGCCACCACTGGGCAGGGAGGCGTGCTTCTGCGCGGGGGGCCTCCTGCGCGGACACTCATCCCCAGAGTCACTGGACACCGGCTCACCCGCGCCGACCTCGATGGACGAGGCTGTCTGCGCCCGCCGCACAGCCAGCTTCACGTCGGGGCTGTGGGGGGCCTCCTTCAGGTACACATCCGGGGGCGCTGAGTACCGCAGGCTGTGGGGGGAGCCCAGGGTCCACTCGTCCTGCATGCTGACCACCGAGAACCGGCCCACGGTTTTGGCTGGTGAGCTGCCGTCCTGCTGTCCTAGACGCTTCTGGGGGGACTCGGAGGCGAGAGCGCCCTGCATCTGGGGGAGGCCGGTCTGGCTGTCTTCCGTCAATGTCCCCAGGCTGCTCAGTGTGGGCTGGGCTGAGGATTCCCCAGGGACCCCACTGCTGCGGTCTGCGGGCTCCAGATGTGCAGGGAAGGCAGAAGCAGGGACATCCTTGAGAAGGCGGGAAAGGCAAAGTTCTCACCATGCTCCAGCAGAGGGGAAACCCCACCGACCAGCTGGGCGTCTCAGAGAACACTCCTTACCTGGAGAGCACTTGGAGCTGTGGGCAAGCCTGAGGCCGTCACTTGGCTCAAAGATGATTCTGCTGTAGGAACGTCAAATCGTTACTCGGGTTGGTGTGGAGGACAAGGGCAGGAGTAGGTGCCCGCAAGCTGAATCAGATCAGTGAGAGGGCAGGCTGCCCCCCACCCAAGGAAGCGGGACCTGCAGTGTCTGTGCTCAGCAACTAGGAAAACTAAAAATATTCCAGGATGTCCCACCCCCCTTTTTTCTTAGGAGACCCCAATCACTTGGGGAAAGGAGAGTCCAGCCTATCACCACTCAGGTCCCCGGAGGCACCTGCTCGAGAACCTCGGGCACTACCCCGCCCTCTACCCATCTGATGGCATCGCCTGACCCACCTGCCCCTGCTAGCCCCTGATGGCGTCAATCTGCGTCACAGGTCATCCCTACATGCCTGACGTCTCCGCCCCGTCTCGCCTGTCCTCTCTACACCCGGAGGCCTCCCTGACATGACACCTCTGCTGATAAAAGGGTCTCAGGAGGCCCTGCAACAATAGCGCCAGTCCCTGACCCTGCTGCTCCAGTGTCTGGGGAAGGACCCTGTCATCTGAGGCGGTCTCTGTCTCCCCATCCACAGAGTGCAGACACGGCGGGGTATTTCTGACCCCCTTTCCCAGGACTGCTGAGTGACAGAGCAGAAGGAGCTGACGTGTGGGAGACTGGGTGAGCTGAGACCCGCACACAGCAAACGACAGCCACGGGCAGGCAGGGGCTGTGTGTCAGCCCACGGCCAGACGGACATGCTTGGAGCAGGGGTGACCGCCTCCGGCAAGGTTTGGGGGCTGTCCCTGCGCAGACTCCTGGGGAGACCCAGACCCAGTGGCATACACCCCTCACCCACAGGCAATGCCTGACGCCCATCCTTACCTACTCCCGGCAGTGGGGACCAGCCAACCTGTCTTTGTACAGCTCCAGGGACGGGGGGCTCACGGTCAACTACACTCCCTCTCTTTCTGGACAGCTCTGACCTCCAGAAACGTTTACCTTTTCCAAACTAGAATCTGCTTCCTTGAGCTGCCCACATTCCGGCCCTCCGGGAGGAGTGCATTTGGGAGTGGCTACAGCACCAGCCTCCCGGTGCCGCGGGAGGGGCCCAGAGTGCGTGTCTCGAGCACCGAAGTCAGAAGATGAAGCAGGCACTCCTCGTACCTTCCAGCACGTTCCTGCTTTACCACCCGACCCTCACTTTCCCAGGGAAACGGCACACAGCTTCCGACCCCACTGCCGGCTGTCCCCCTCCCTCTACGGTGTGCCACCCAAGCATGCGGCATCCAGGGGTCTGACCAGATCCCGCAGGCCGCTCCCCTCATGCACACAGGCCTCATCTGCCTCGGACACACACCCAGGGGCCTCTCACGAGGTCAGCTGGATCCCTGTCTTGCTGATCTCCCGAGGAATTGCAGGCCAAGAAGAAACCCCACACCTTAGAAGATCAGACCAGCGCCCTTGGGCTGAGACACAGGTGTTCCCACAGAGAGGGGACCCTCAGAGAAAGCCCCGATTCAGGAACTCGATGGCCCCAGCCTGACCGTTTCCACAGACCTGCGGGAAGCCCCCAGCCCCAGCCCTGTGCTCTACCAAAACGGCCTTCAACGCCTTGTAACCTTCTCAAGAGCAGGGGCTAGGGGGTACCTGCCAGAGCGCTTTGAGAGCACGGCTGCTGACAGCCCTAGTCACAGCCCGACACCCAGCCATCCGGGCTTTCACCCACTTCTACGGAGAACTTTCTCACCTTGGGGCATGAGCATGTCACGGTTTGTAAGGAGACACAGTGGGCTTTAACCTACACCTCACGATGGGCTCCTGCTATGTCTGAGTCCCACCCAAGATGCTATGGGGATGAAGGATGCAGATGCAGGAAGGCTGGTAGCACCTCGTGAGCACTGGGGTTCTGACGGGTGACCTGGGGCTCTTTACCTGTCACTGGCGAGGACCCAGCCTGGTCCAGCGCAGCCCCCAGCCCCGGAGCTGTTTCTGACTTTCCCAGCTGGAGGAAGAAACAGAAAGAGCCATGAGTCTCACCTGCTGAGCTCTGCAGCTAACCAGCGGATCTCCTGTATGGAAGCCGGGCTCCTCCCCGGGCCGCCCCAAGCAGACCCCATCCAGGCCAGGTCCCAACCCTGCACACACATCCCAGCTCCCCAAATGAGCCACTCTGGCAACACGCACGGGGTGGGCCTCTGAGAACGGGACAGTCAGGGCCAAGAGCGGCAGCTCTGCGTGCCTAGGGAGCCCGCCACCCCGGTGGGACCAGGACTCACCACAGGCTGGGGCTCCAGGGCCAAGTCTCGGTCCCCCGCCTCCACGGGGGTCCCAGCCGAGGCTGAGGAGGTGGGCATGTGCTCCTGGTAAAGCAGAGTTCGGAGCTTCTCGTCCAGGCTCTTGATGGTGCTGTCCACAAAGCCCACCCTCGGGGGCGGCCCCTCCCCATCTGACTCCAAGGCTGAGGGCGGCTGGGGGGGCATGGTGGGCCCCAGGGGGGGGCTGGGGATCTGGGGGGTGGCCAAGCTGATGGCCCCCACCGCAGGGGGGAGTGGGGGCAGGGGCTGGCCCAGGGCAGGCTGAGCGGTCCCACTGGGGGCACTGGGTGCAGGGGCCGGAGCCCACAAGGGCTCGCCCTGGGCAGTGGCCTCCCTGGCTGAGGTGAGCTCTCCCAAACCTGTGGGGTAACGGGGGGCCTCCAGAGGTGGGGCACAAGGCCCTGCGCCCGCACCCAGAGGCTGTGCAGCAAGCTGGGTGTCTTGAGTCTCTGCCAGTGGCTGAGGAGTCTCGCGCTCACTGGCCGTCCCCTGAGAGGTCCCTGAACCCCCTGCCTGCACAGCAGTCCCCATTGCTGGCTCTGGCTTGGGGCTGGCAGCTGGTGCAGCCGTGTCCTGGGGCAGAGTAGTCACAGGAGGGGAGGATGGCGCCAAAGGGGCTGGGGCACCACCAGGGATGTCCCTGGGGCCTGCTTGGCTCAGAGGCTGCGGACTGGCTGGGAAGCTGGATTTGTCCTTCAAGGACAGCTGGTCTTTACAGGGCGCGGCATCTAGAAGAAACAGGAGAAATGCCTCTGCACCAGCCTACTGTGGTCCTATTTACCTGGCACGTCTCTGGCCAGAAAGATGCCTTCTACGACCTGCAGGCCCCGCACACTGGCCTTCCGTCCTTCTCTCCAGTGCACCAGCTTCACACGCGGGCTGCCCCTGCCCGAGATGCCTTCCGAGGTCCTGCAGCAGCCTGGCTTCTCTCTTCAGGCCTCCGTCCCACCACTGTCCCCTCAGCAGAGGCACGCCCACTCCCTTCCCTTCGCTCTTCCTGCAGCACTTGGCCATCAGGCACTACCCGCTCCTCCGAGCCCCCACCTGCTAGGGGAGCTACATGAACCGCGGCCCTGCTATCCTTTCCACTAGCCCATCCCACAGCGCCATAAAATGAACTTATCGAAGCAAGGTGTCTGCCCAGTGAGGCCCACACCCTCCCCCGCCCCCGAGTGAGCAGCAACGTCCCACGAACAGGCTTCGGTGAGGTCAGAAGCACACACCACCAGCGCCCTACCAGGGGCTGGGAAGGGATCATCGGGAGGAACCCTGGAAACCGGGCGATGGAACACGGCTCAGCAGCCTCCTGCCCAGGACCTCCCCGCGCCTGGAACATCCAGAGGACGCAGGAGGTCCTGTTTCCCGAACTGACTTGTCCTTTGAACCTACTTCACTTAAAACTGCATAAAACAAAAATGAGAAGCTTATAAAGATCAAGTGGGGAGGGAGAGCGCCGGGATCCCCCACCCCCGGACTCACATTGCCCCTCCCCGAGCAGGTCACAGAACTCCACATCTGGTTTTCTTTACAGCATCGCCATGTAAACATGTGCTCTAAACACCACGGCTCAGTTCTCCCTGATTTTGAATACCATGTCAACGGGCCCATGTTCCTTCTTTCCTGTCTGGCTTCTCTCTCGCCACCGTATCCAGGAGGCGCGTCCGCATAGTTTCACTCCCTGACGCTCCCACGACTTCGAGCCATTGAACTGCTAGTATGACCTGCTTACTGCCCGTCTGGGACACGAGTGACACATGTGTGAGTCTGCCTGGGCTCATCTGCTGGGCATACAGCCCACACAGGGCTGCTGGGTCGGGGGGCTGCAGCCTACAGGAGGGGGTGCCCGAGCCACCCCCAGAGCGGCCCCTGTGCTCCCGCTCCCCCACGTCATCCTGGGCAGCGTAACAGCGCCTAACGTGGTTTCGCTGTTTGTTTTATTGTGGTGGAACACTCAACACACGATCAACCCTCTCAGCAAAATTTTAGGTGTACAATGCAGTGCTGGTGTCTGCAGGCTCAGGGCTGCACAGCCAGTCTCGACAGCTCATCCACCCCGCACAACTGAAACTCCATCCCTCAAACGGCACCCCTGCCCTTCGCTCCGCTCCCATGAGTTCCAGGACTCTTGGGGGCCCTGTCAGCGTCAGCGGTGTTTGTCTTTTTGTGACCGACTGATCTCACTTAGCATAATGTCCTCAAGGTTCGTCCAGGTTGTTCCCAAACGGCAGGATTTTCTTTCTCAAGGATGAACACTGTGTCCTTGTAAGTAGCTGCCACATTTCATTCATCCATCCATGGAACATTTAGGCCGTTTCCGTACCTCGGCTAATGTGAATAGTGCCGCAGTGGACGTGAGGGTGCAGATATCTCTGGGATACCGATTTCATGTCCTGCGGCTAGGCACCCAGAGGGATCACTGGATCAGAGGGTAGCTCTTTTTAACTTTCTGAGGAACCTCCATACGGTTCTCCAGAGTGGCAGCACCAGCTTGCATTCCCACCAAGAGTGCACAAGGGCTCCCCTTTCTCCACATCCTCACCAATACCTATCTTCTTCTGTTTTTTATATTAGCCGTCCTGACAGGCACTCAGTGCTATCTCCGTGCTTTTCGTTTGCAACTCCCTGGAAACAAATTAAACTGAGCACCTCTTGGGTTAATCTGGATACCTGCTTTCACACCATACCTGTCCACGTCCCTTGCCTGTCTTTCCGTAGAGGTGTCATGCTTTCCTTTTTGATGGACAGGAGTTCTGTATGTGTGCAGGATAAGAACATTTTGTTGCTTACACGTATTGTAAATATCTTCTCTCACACTGCAATTTGCCTATTTGCTCAATTAGTCTTTTAGTGAACAATACTTACTCATTTTAATGTAATCAAATGTAACCAACTTTTAGCCAGTCTTTCCTTTAGCACTTTTTGTGAAGATGTTCTAGGTCACTTGTACATTGAGAGTCACAATCCACTTGCAATGAGTTTTACAGTATGAGGTTAGAAGCAAGGATTATTCTCCCAGTGTGGAGAGCCCATAGTCCCAACTCTTTGTTTTCTTTTGTTTTGTTTAAAGATTTTATTTATTTGACAGAGAGAGACACAGCGAGAGAGGGAACACAAGCAGGGGGAGTGGGAGAGGAAGAAGCAGGCTCCCCGCCGAGCAGGGAGCCCGATGTGGGGCTCGATCCCAGGACCCTGGATCATGACCTGAGCCGAAGGCAGACGCTTAACGACTGAGTCACCCAGGCGCCCCTCTTTGTTTTGTTTTTAAAGAGTTTTTTTTAGATAGAGACAGAGCATGCGTGGGGGGAAGGGCAGAGGGAGAGGGACTAGCAGACTCCCCACTAGGCGCAGAGCCCACCTCGGGGCTGGATCCCAGGACCCTGAGCTCACAACCTTATCCGACTGTGCCACCCAGGACCCCCAACTCTCTCTTTTTTGTTTTCAAGACCACCCTGTCCTCACGGCCGTTCTTGTCAGTCGAGCGGGCGTGCCTCTAGATGCTTTTACTCCATTGCTCAGTGTACTCCTCTTCCAGTGCCACAGTGTTTCCATAGTCGTGGGTTTACATAATTAGTCCCGACACTCGACAGAACCATTTCCTTCCTCTAAGAGAGTATCTTGGTTTTTCCTGGCCTTTGCGTTTCCACAAATACTATATAATCAGCTTGTCAATGCCCATAAAATATTGTTACAATTTTAACTGGGACCACACTGAATCTACAAATCCATTTGGGGAGAAGTAATGTGTTTACAATATTGAGTCTTCTAATCCACGAACATGGTATATATCTTTTCATTCATTTCTTTTTAAGTTTCTCTCAATGTTTAAAGGTTTGGAGTATAATGGACTTATTTTTTGTTAGATCCATCTCTATTTGATGTTTGGTATTTTAGCACAAATGGGAATTTTTCTAAATTTCACTTTCTAACTATTGCTGGTATAGAAAAATAACTTTTATTTAGCTAACTCACTAAACTCAATTTTAATTTGTAAGTTTTAATTTCCACATATGTGCCATATAGTCACTTTGTCAATAAATAATAATTTATTTCTTCCTTTCAAATCCTGACATCTTTTTAAAGTAATAATTAAGTGCCATTAAACACAGGTTAAAAAAATATATTATTATTACCATAAATACTATTACACAATAATTTACACCTCAAAATGGGAACCAAGTTTTAGCAGACATTCCTTGGAAAGAATTATAATTTGGCCCCAAACAATAATTTCATATCAAGGACTTCTTCGTACAAGATCATATTGTTCTGTTCAAATGTTGAATAAAAAGTAATAATGTTAAAAGAAACATCACCTTTTACGAAACACCCATATGGAATGACATTGAAAAATCAGAATAATCATTCAGCTCTGAGCATCTATTATGGAAGCCTACCTTAAGTTGGTACCAACTCAAAAAAGCCAAAATTTACTTTGGGAAACCTTGTTTTGAGAGGAATGAATTTTCTTCAAATGAAAAAATAAACCTACTGTACTATTACCGTAACACCTCCAAAAATATTTACAAAAAGTGGACAGGGAACTAGCTCTTAAATTTGACTGCAGATTGAACTCACTTGGAGGAGCAAAAGATGACGACACTGGGTCCCATCTGCAGAAATTCCGATTTTAACATACGAGGCACACTTCTTCAATCCTGCTGCTTTCCTTTCTTTTTATTATTTCTTTTTCCCCTTCGCCTCTTCCTCACCCTCACTCCATGCTTCTCCTTCTTTTCCTTCCTGATGTCTTACCCCACATTGCACTAAGCCCTCCAGTAGATACTGGAAATAAGTGGTGATAATTGGTATTCTGTTGTTCTCCATCTCAAAAAGAAAACATTCAACACATCACTATTAGAAATACTTGCTGTTGCTTTTTAAATAGATATTCTTTGTCAAATTAAACTAATTCACTTTTAACCTATCTTCCTATTATCCAAAGGCTATCTTCCTATTATCCAAAGGCTATCTTCCTATTATCCAAAGGCATTAATAGACTTTGAATCTTATGAAATGCCTTCTTCCATCTACTGAGATGATCACATGCTTCTCCTTTAATCTGTGCCTCTGGCAGCTACCATTTCCCTCTCTGGTTCTATGAACTTTTTTTTTTTTTTCCATAGAGTATTTGTCTTTCTCCCTCTGGCTTATTTCACTTAGCATGATGACCTCCATGTTCATTCATGTTGTCACAAACGGCAAGATCTCCTTGTTTTTATGGCTCAGTAGTATTCCACTGTATATATTTACCACATTTTCTTTATTCATTCAAGTGTTAACACTTAGCTTGTTTCCATATCTTGGCTATTGTGAATAATGTTGCAAGGAACACAGGGGTACAGATATCTCTTCAAAATAGTGACTTCATTTCTTCAGATCTATACCCAGAAGTGGGATTGCAGGATCATATGGTAGTTCTATTTTTTTGAGTAACTTCCACACAATTTTCTATAATGGCTTTACCAGTGTGTATTCCCACCAGCAATATACAAGGTTTCCCTTTCTCCCCATGTCCTTGCCAACAATTGTTATCTATTGTCTTTTTGAAAACAGCCATCCTGACAGGTGTGAGGCAATATCTCGTTGTGGTTTTGATTTGCATTTCCCTGATGATTAGTGATGTTGAGTACCTGTTCATATATCTCTTGGCAATTTGTATGACTTCCCTGGAAATACATCTATTCAGATTCTTTACATATTTTAAATTGGATTATTTGAGGGATCTTTTGTTTTTGCTATTGAGTTGTGTGAGTTCCTTACTTTAGATACTGCCCCTTATCAGATACATGATTTGTAAATATTTTCTCATTCTGTAGGATGCCTTCTCACTTTCTTTTGCTGTACAAAAGCTTTTTAGTTTGATGTAATCCCAGTTACATTTTTTTTTTAAAGATTTTATTTATTTATTCATGAGAGACAGAGACAGAGGGAGAAGCAGGCTCCCCGCGGAGCAGGGAGCCCGATGCGGGACTCGATCCCAGGACCCGGGGATCATGACCTGAGCCGAAGGCAGACGCTCAACGACTGAGCCACCCAGGCGCCCCCCCCAGTTACATTTTTTAACAATTTTTGCTTTTGTTGCTTGTGTTTTTAGTGTCATATTCATTGTCAATGCGTTTTTTTCCCGTTTTCTTCTAGGAGTTTTATGATATCAGGTCTTTAATCCATTTTGAGTGGATTTCTGTAAGTGGTGTAAGATGAGGGTCCAATTTCATTCTTCTATATGTAGATAACCAGGTTTCCCAGAACCATTTATTGAAAAGACTATCCTTTCCCCTTGTGTATACTTGGCACCCTTGTCATAGATTAGTTGACCATACATTCATCTCTTATTTTTTTTTAAAGATTTTATTTATTTATTTGCCAGAGGGAGAGCACAAGCAGGGAGAGCAGCAGGCAGAGGGAGAAGCAGGCTCCCGCTGAGCAGGGAGCCCGACGCGGGGCTCAATCCCAGCACCCTGGGATCATGACCTGAACCGAAGGCAGACGCTTAACCAACTGAGCCACCAGGTGCCCTGGGAGTCTGACTCTTGATTTCAGCTCAGGTTGTGGTCTCAGGGTCGTGGAATCAAGCCCTGCGTTAGGCTCTCTACACTCAGTGCAGAGTCTGCTTCAGATTCTCTTTCACCCTCTCCCCCTCCAACTCGTGCTCTCCCTTCTCTCAAAATAAATAAATAAAATCTTAAAAAGATGTTTGGAAGAATTCACCAGTGGTCTGGACTTTTATTTGTTGGGAGATTTCTGATTACTGATTTAATGTCCTTACAGTTATAGATCCATTCAGATTTTCTATTTTTTTCATGATTCAATCTTCATAGGCTTTGTGTGTAAGTGTAGAAATTTATCCATTTTTCCTAGGTTATCCAATATGTTAGCCTAACTGTTCATGGTAGTTTCTCATGATTCTTTGTATTACTACGGAATCAGTTGTGACATCTCCTCTTTCAGTTCTGATTTTGAGTCCTTTTTTTCTTAGTCTAGCTAAAGGTATGTCAATTTTGTTTACTTTTTTTTTTTAAGATTTTATTTATTTGACAGATAGAGAGAGAGCACAAGTAGGCAGAGAGGCAAGCAGAGGGAGGGGGAGAAGCAGGCTCCCCACTGAGCAGGGAGCCCAACGCGGGCGGGGCTCGATCCCAGGACCCCGGGATCATGACCTGAGCCGAAGGCAGACGCTTAACCGACTGAGCCACCCAGGCACCCCAATTTTGTTTACATTTTCAAAAAAGCTTGCTCTTCATTTCATTTATGTTTTGTATTGTTTTTCTGGCCCACTTATTTCTGTACTTATCTTTGTTGTTTCCTTCCTTCTGCAAACTTTGGGCTTGGATTGCTTTTCTTTTTCCAGTTCTTGGAGGTGTGAAGTTAGATTTTCTTGTTTCTTAATGTAGACTTTTATCACTATAAACTTTCCTCTTAAAACTGCTTTTGGCACATCTCATAAGTTTTGGTATTTTCATTTGTCTCAAAGTATTTTATTATTTCCCTTTTCACTTCTTCTTTGACCCACTGTTTATTCAGAAGTATGTTTTATAGTTTCCATGTATTTGTGCATTCTCCTGCCTCCCTCCTGTCACTGATTCCTGGTTTCATACCATATAGTCAAAAAAGACAACAATGTGATTTCAATCCTTTTAAATTTGTTAAGACCAATTTCATGATCTAACAAATGATCTATCCTGGAGAATTTTCCATGTTTGTTAAGATTGTGTATTCTGCTACTGTTTGAGGTGGGAAGGACGTATTCTGTACATGCCTGTTAAGTCCATTTATAATAAAATGCCATTCCAGTCAATATTTCCTTATTGACTTTCTGATCTATCCATTGTTGAAAGTGAGGTATTTAAGTCTATACTGTCTATATCTTTTAATTGGTGAACTTAATCCATTTACATATAAAGTAATTATTGATAAGTAAGGACTTACTATTGCCATCTTATTGTTTTCTGGCAGTTTCATAGTTCCTTTATTCCTTTCTTCCTCTCTTGCTGTCTTCCTTTGTGATTTGATGATTTTTTGTAGTGTTATGCTTTGTTTCCTTTCTCTTTATTTTGTATATTAGAGCTATTTGTGATAACTATGAGCCTTACTTTAAAAACATAGTTATGGGCGCCTGGGTGGCTCAGTCGTTAGGCGTCTGCCTTCGGCTCGGGTCACGATCCCAGGGTCCTGGGATCGAGCCCCACATCGGGCTCCCTGCTCGGTGGGAAGCCTGCTTCTCCCTCTCCCACTCCTCCTGCTTGTGTTCTCTCTCTCGCTGTGTCTCTCTCTGTCAAATAAATAAATAAAATCTTTAAAAAAATAATAAATAAGTAAATAAATAAATAAAAATATAGTTAT
Organism: Neomonachus schauinslandi; assembly: GCF_002201575.2. Taxonomy (NCBI): domain Eukaryota; kingdom Metazoa; phylum Chordata; class Mammalia; order Carnivora; family Phocidae; genus Neomonachus; species Neomonachus schauinslandi. The sequence goes on along the minus strand of NC_058415.1, from coordinate 1,019,195 downwards.
AACAGTTCATTTTAAGCTGATAACTTCAATTGCATACTGAAACGCTACACTTATACTTCCCCCACACACGTTTTTATGTTTTGATAACACAATGTACATCTTTTTTAGATTTTGTATCCATTAAAATTATTGTAACTGTAGTTTCTTTAATACTTTTGTCTTTTAACATTTATACTAGATTTAAGTGATTTAGACACAGCCATCATATTCTGAATGAGTATGTGCTTTTACCAGTAAGTTTTATACTTTCATGTGTTTTCACGTTACTAATTAGCATCCTTTTACTTCAGCCTGAAGAACTTTCCTCAGCATTTCTTCTAAGGCAGGTATAGTGGTGAACTCCCTCAGCTTTTGTCTGAGAAAGTCTTTATTTCTCCTTCATTCCTGAATGACAGCTTTGCCAGTATTCTTAGTTGTCAGCTTTTTACTTTCAGCACCTCAAATATGTCATTCCATTCTCTCCTGGCCTACAAGGTTTCTGCTGTGAAATCTGCTGAAAGCCTTGCAGGTATTCACTTGTTTGAAATGAAGTGGGTTTCTTCCCATGTCTTGCTGCGTTCAAAATTATCACTGTCTTGATTTTTGATAGTTTAATGTGTCTTGGTGAATTTAGGTTGAATCTGTTTGGGATCCTGTGAGATTCAAGTGCCTGGATGTACATATCTCTTTCTAGATTTGGGAATTTTCTTAAATAAGCTTTCTGCCCTTTCTTTCTCTTTTCTTCTGGGACTCCCACATGCAAATATTAGTTGCTTGATGGTGCCCCGTAATTCACATAGGCTTTCTTCACTTTTTTTTTCATTCTTCTTTTTTCTGCTATGACTATATAATTTCAAATGACCTGTCCTGATGTTCACAAATTCTTTCTTCTGCTTGATCAAGTTTGATATCCATGCTGTCTATTGCATTTTTTTCATTTCATTCATTGTATTCTTCAGCTCCAATATTTATTTGGTTCTTTTCGTGACTTCTGTTTCTCTACTGAACTTCTCATTTTCTTCACATACTTTTTTCCTGATTTTGTTGAGTTCTTTACATGTAGTCTGTTAACCTTAAAAATAAATCTGTCGGAGCACCTGGGTGGCTCAGTCACTAGGCGTCTGCCTTCAGCTCAGGTCATGATCCCAGGGCCCTGGGATCGAGCCCTGCATCGGGCTCCCTGCTCAGCGGGAAGCCTGCTTCTCCCTCTCCCACTCCCCCTGCTTCTCCCTCTCCCACTCCCCCTGCTTGTGTTCCTTCCCTTGCTTTGTCTCTCTCTGTCAAATAAATAAAATCTTTAAAAAAATATTTAAAAAATATATTTAAAAACATAAAACTGTCAGTTATTTTACCAGCAAATATGGGTTTATTTGGGAATAAGAGAGAATTGCAATCTGGCACAAGCAAGCTATGACAAAAGCATAGGCAAGTTGGGAGAACAAAAGGAGAAGAGGCTCTTTTAGAGAGGAAAGGGGGTGTAGGGAGGGGCTGTTGTAAACTAAAAGCCTATTGGAGCGAATTGGGAGCTGGAAGTATAGTGGCTTCTCACTGGCTGAGCTGTGACTGCCTCTCATTGACTGGGCTGTTGCAGGGATGGAAGAAAACTTCCTCCCTCCTGCGGGAGTAGTAAAGTAGCATCCACCTGTGAGGTCCTTCTCTTCCTATTGGATCTGTAATTGACAACCAGTGCTTGGTGTGAGAGCTCCCCCTGCCAGCCTCTGAACTCCATTCTAGACAAGGTTTCCTTTTATTTTCACAGTTTTCTTGTAGCTCACCAAACTGCCTTAAAATAGTAAGTTTGAATCCTTTGACAGTTCATACATCTTCAATCTCTGGGGTCCGTTACAGGAAAAGTATTGTGTTCCTTTGATGGTGTCATGTTTCCCTGCTTTTTTGTTTCTTGTAGCCTTCTGTTGCTAACTTTGCATTTGATGAACACAGTCATCTCTTGTAGCCTTTACAGATGGGTTTTGGTTGGGGAAGACCACCTGTGAGTGGGTGCAGGATACCAGCTGTGGTGGTTCCAGCTACAGGACAGGCCCAGCAGTGTAGTCTCTGTGCAGATCTATCAGCCAAGGTGAGCGTCAGCACAGGTGGCAGGGACCCTAAACTAAATTGCAGGTGGCTGCAGTGGCCGTGCGGGCTGTTGGGGTCTTCAATGGTGAAGGCTGCTGGGTACCTCCTGACCTTTTTCTGCCATGGGATGTTGCAGCTAAGGTGATCCCTCCCGGGGGATGGGTCCAGCTGGTGGGCACCCTCAGAGTGGCGGCACTGGTGTCTGATGTGCAGGTGCCTATGGCCCAGATACTGAACAGGGGTCTGGAGTGCAGGCACTCACAGAGGGATGATGGCTCCAGGTTCCGGAGCGCTGCCTAGCCCACAGTGATGATGGCCCCAGTGCCTCGGGTGCATGAGTGTGGAGTTGCCATAGAGCTGAAGTCTGAAGCATCGGTGCACCCAGAGCAGCCAGGGGCCTGGGATCTGCACAGGGCTGGGGAGGCAGCAGGCAGTCCTGATCTGAGGAGACTGCACAAGAGAGCAGATCCTTCTGGAAAGAGGGTGCAGCAGCATCTCCTTCCCTAGGGGGTCTATGGTAGCAATGGCCGTTGGTTATGCCCGTGGCAAAAACTATGTCTTTTGTGAAGCAGGCCACTGGGGTCTGCCAACTAGCATACGAGTCCTCTGCTGTGAAAGCTGTGGGGAGCCCAGGCGGCCACAGGGGCTACCAAGGTCCTCCAAGGTCCTCCCCAGAGCATGCCACTGGGGCCCATGATGGCACCCACCATGGGACTCAGAGAGCCCCACCTTATTCTTTGATCCTAGCCATTTCCTGATGTCTCACATAAGCCTGTCTCCCTAGCGATCCTTTCTATGCAGTAGCATTTTTGCTCCACTATGTTGCCAAAGGTTCTTAACTGGACACTTGAGCCCTCCCAAGGCTGTTTCCATTAATGGATAGATGTCTTAGTGTTTGTATGGGGGTATGAAGGCTGGTACCTCCTATGCTGCATCCTGCTGACATCACTCCTTCCAGTTATCCTTGGAGGGGCCTGTTTCTCTCTCTGTGGTTTTAATCTGAGCAGAGTTCTCTACTCCTTACATGAATTCCATTTGTCCTTTCCCTTTTTTTCAACAGCTATCACCTATTTTCCAACATCTGGCTGAGTTCATCCATTTCACTCTGATGAACATTTGTTGGCTGAGACAATGCAGCATCCACCCCTCCCTCATGTGGCAGGGAACAACTGTCCCTACTTCCAGCTCCAGGGATATGCACCTGTCTGTGCATCCAGCCACCTGTCCACATAATTGCTTCAGAGACAGGACTCCTAGTTCTGCAGAGTGGACTCTGGCCCAGAACTTCAGAATCTTTCTGAACAGAAATAATTCTCTTTTCTGCCTGTATTTTACCCTGGAAGACAACACCCTGAGCTCTTCCAGAAATCTTGCCACCACAAAGGACAAGTGTGAGAGGGTTTTTAATTACTGATTTTTAAAAAAATATTTATAGCACTTTTCAGAGTTTCTGTATCTTATGTAAGTTTGGTAAGTTATATTTCTCCAAGACATCATCCATGTTTTGAAATTTATTGGCATGCAGTTACACATAATATATTTTCCTCTTTTTCTCAGTGTTAGTCAGACTACAGCAATTCCTGAGATTGTGCCTTGTCTTTTCTATAGTCAGTTCTCATCAGGGGCACACCAATTTTATTAGACATTTCAAAGAGCCAATTTCAAGCTTTGTTAACACTCTTTTGTATGTTTGTTTTATATTTTATTAATTTGTACTCTTATCTGTTGTATTTCCTCTTTATTTGGGTTTTTCTTTTTGTATCGGACATTATTTTTAGCCCTTTCTCCTTTCTAATATATGCATTCCTGCAAAATTATAGCTTTAGCTGTATGCCCAAGTTTTGATATGTAATATTTTTATTTGCATGATTTTCATGTCCTTAACCAGAGTATTTTTTTAATTTCCATTATAATTTCTTCTTTGCTTCATGGGATATTTATAAGTGCATTTTCTTTATATATATATATATATATATATATATATATATATATATATATATATGAGCACAATTCTTAACTGAAAAATATAAGGAGACTTTTTAGGGATCTCTTGTTTTTGAATTCCAGCTTCTGTCCAAATGTAGTTGGAGAACATGCATTGAATGATTTTAATCCTTTGGAATTTATTGAGATTTGCTTTGTGTCCTGCATACAGCTAATTTAAAAATACTCTATGTGGACTTAAAAACAAATGTGTATTCTTCGGCCACTGGGTGTTCTACATACAGACCAATATTGCTAATTCTATTGTTAAAATCCATTATATCCTTATTGATTTTTGTCGTCGTTTTCTAAAGGCTAAAACTCGCATAACAATTGCAGCTCTATTTCTTGATTTACTTCTGTCAGTTTTTGCTTTATATATGTTGAGGCTATGTTATTAAAGACACACAAATATGGAATTATTCTTTCTTCCTGGAGAGCTGAACTTTTCACCATTATGTCTGCCTTAAAGCCTATTTTGTCTGATACAAAAAGAGCTACACTAGCTTTCTTTAGTATTTGCATGCCATGCTTTTTCCATTTCTTTATGTTACCTTTTTGTATTCTTGGGTCTTAGTTTGTTATTGGTTTGTTCTCTTTTTTCACATTTGGCAATCTTTGATATTTAGTCCATTTATATTTAATTACTGATCTATTTGGGTAAAAACGACCATCTTACTAATGATTTTCTATGTGTCATGCATGTTCGATGTTACTTTTTCTCTCCTTCCTTATCTTTTGTGTTTTAAGAATTCTTCCCCACTACACCCCACCACGAGTGTGTGAGTGATCTACTATTTTATAATTCCCACAGGATCATTCTAGAGACAACAATACACATACTTTTTTGGGAGATTTTTCACTATAAATTCAATCTTTTTAATTGATACAGGAGCATTCAGGTTAACTATTCCATCTTGGATGAGTTTTAGCAGGTTGTGGCTTTTGTGGAATTAGTCCATTTCATCTAAGTTGTTAAATTCATGTGGGTAGGTTTGTTCATAGTATTCCATGACTATAATTCCATGATTATTATTCTTTTATGCAGGGTCTGTGGTGATATTGCTTTTATTCCTGATATAAGTACTCAGAGATTCATCATAATTAGTGATTTTCTTCAAACAACCAGCTTTTTTTTTTGTTTCATTGGTTTTGTCTGTTGCCTTTTCTATTTCAAATTTCATTGATTTCTGCTCTTTATTCCCTTCATTCTGCTTGCTTTGGATTTATTTTTTCCTAGTTTTTAAAAATTTCTTAAGATGGACGCTTGGGTTATTGAATTGAGACTTCCTTTTTCATCTAACCATGTAGTGCTATAAAATTTTCTCTACTGCATTAGCTAGCTGCGTGCCACAAATTTTAATATGTTGCATTTTCATTCTTGTTCATTTCAAAATGTTTCTAATTTTCCTTGAGATTTCTTCTTTGACTTACATATTTATTTACTTACTACTGAGAGAAGAGTGTTAAAGTCTCCACTATAATTGTAGATTTGTCTATGTCTCCTTTCAAAAGAAAGGAAAAATACAGAAAACAGTATGGAGGTTCCTCAAAAAATTAAAAATTAGAACTGCTGTATGACCTAGCAATTCCATTTCTGGGTATTTATCCAAAGAAAATGACTTCTGTTGTTGAAGTTCCATTGTTAAAGCTCTGCTGTTAGGTGCGTTCATATTTAGAACTGTTATGTCATCTTGATAAATTGACCCTTTTATGACTATGTAATTTTTTTTCCCTTTAAACTGAAGCATAACTGACATACAATATCCCATTAGTTGCAGATGCCCATCATACTGATTCAATATTTATATACATTACAAAATGACCCCATAAGGATAGTTACCACTTATCACAATTCTTAAAATATTATTGACTATATTCCTTATACTGTACATCCCTATGACTTATTTATTTAAAACGGGAAGTCTGTACTGATTAATCCCCTTCACATACTTCACTTATCCCCCAGCCCCTCCCTTCTCTGGTAAAGAAAGCTTGTTTCCTTTATCTATGAGTCTGTTCCTGTTTTGTCTTGTTTATTTGTCCGTTTCTTTTTTGTTCATTTTTAGATATCAAATATAAGTAAAATAATATGGCATTTGTCTCTGACTTATTTCACTTAGCATAATATCCTCTAGGTCCATCTTTGTTGTTGCAAATTGCAAGCTTTCCTTCTTTTTTATGGCTAATATTCCTCTGTGTGTGTGTGTGTGTATCTCACATCTTCTTTATCCATTCATCTACTGATGGATACTTAGATTGCTTCCATATCTTGTCTATTGTGAATAATACTGCAATGACCACAGAAGTGCATGTATCCCTTCAAATTGGTGTTTTCATTTTCTTTGGATAAATACCCAGAAATGGAATTGCTAGGTCATATGGCAGTTCTAATTTTTAATTTTTTGAGGAACCTCCATACTGTTTTCTGTAGTGGCTGCACCAGTTATTCCCATCAACAGTGCACAACAGTTCCCTTTTCTCCACATCCTCACCAACACTTGTTATTTCTTGTCTTTTTTATTCTAGCCATTCTGACAGGTGTGAGGTGATACCTCCTTGTGGTTTTGATTTGTAGTTCTCTGGGGATTAATGATGTTGATCATCTTTTCATGTGTCTTTTGGCCATCTGGATGTCTTCTTTGGAGAAATGTCTGTTCAAGTCCTCTGCCCATTTTTTTTTTTAATATTAACTTGTATAAGTTCTTTATATATTTTAGATATTAACCCCTTATCAGATATATGGTTTACAAATATCTTCTCCCATTTTCTCTCAAAATGTTGCTTTTCATTTTCTTGATAATTTCCTTTACTGTACAAAAGCTCTTTAGTTTGATATAATCCCATTTGTTTATTTTAGTTTTTGTTGCCCTTGCCTAAGGAAAGTGGTCCAAAAAAATACTGTTAAGACCAATGTCAAACAGCTTATGGTCTGTTTTCCTCTAGGAGCTTTAATCCAAGTCTTTAATCCATCTGAATATATTTTTGTATATGACTAAGATAATGGTCCAGTTTAATTCTTTTGCACAGAGGTGTCCAATTTTTCCAACACCATTTGTTGAAGTGACGTTCTTTTTCCCCACTGTATATTCTTGCCTCCTTTGTCACAGAATTGACCACATATGCATGGGTTTATTTCTGGGCTCTCTATTCTATTCCATTGATCTGTGTCTGTTTTCAAGCCAGGACCATACTTTTTTTTTTTTTTTTCTATTGCTTTTTTTTTTTTTTAAGATTTTATTTATTTATTTGAGACAGAGAGAGAGAGCACGAGCAGGAAGGAGGGTCAGAGGAAGAGGGATAAGCAGACTCCCCGCTGAGCAGGGAGCCCAACACAGGGCTCGATCCCAGGACCCTGAGATCATGACCTCAGCCAAAGGCAGATGCTTAACCGACTGAGCCACCCAGGCGCCCCTGATTACTATGGCTTTGTAATATAGCTTGAAATCAGGGAGCATGATACCTCCAACCTTTGTTCTTCCTTCTCTGGGGTCTTTTGGCTATTTAGAGTCTTTTGTGGTTCCACAAATTTTAGGACTCTGTTCCAGTTCTGTGAAAAATGCTATTGGTACTTTGAGGACTGCATTGAATCTGTAGATTGCTTTGCACAGTATGGACATTTTAACAGTATTAATTTTTCCAACCCATAAACAAGGAATATCTTTGTTTATTTGAATTATCAATTTCTTTCATCAATGTCATAGTTCTCAGAGTACAGATCTTTCCCTTTCTTGGTTAAATTTATTCCTAGGTATTTCATTCTTCCTCTTTTTTTTAAAGATTTTATTTATTTATTTGAGAGAGAGAGACACAGCGGGAGAGGGAACACAAGCAGCAGGAGCGGGAGAGGGAGAAGCAGGCTTCCTGCTGAGCAGGGAGCCCAACGCGGGGCTCGATCCCAGGACCCTGAGATCATGACCCAAGCCAAAGGCAGATGCTTAATGACTGAGCCACCCAGGCACCCCTAGGTATTTCATTCTTCGTGATGCAATTGTAAATGGGATTGTTTTCTCAATTTCTGATAATTCATTACTAATGTATAGAAATGCAACTGAGTTATGTACGTTAATTTTGTTTCCTGCAACTTTACTGAACTCATTTCAGGCATAACTTGGAGATATTGTGGGTTTAGTTTCAGACTACTGCAATAAAGTGAATATTGCAATAAAGTGAGTCAAATGAATTTTTTGGTTTCCCAATGCATATAAAAGTTATGTTTACACTATAGTCTGTTAAGTGTGCAATAACAATATATGTGTATATATATATATATTTTTTTTTTAAAGCACTGTATATACCTTAACTTAAAAATACTTTATTTCTGGGCAGTGTGGGTGGCTCATTTGGTTAAGTGTATCTTGATTTCAGCTCAGGCCATGATCTTCGGGTCGTGAGATTGAGCCCTGAGCTGGGCTTTGCACTGGGTGTGGGGCCTGCTTAAGATTCTCTCTCGCCCTCTCCATGTCCCCCACCCTCTGCCCCAGCTCACTCTCTCAAATAAAAATACTTTATTTCTAAAAAATGCTAACCATCATCTGAGTTACCAGAGAGTCAAAATCATACTTCTCGTCTTGTCTTGATGTTGATGGCTGCTGCCTGAACAGGGTGATGGTGCTGAAAATAGGGGGGGTTGTGGCATTTTCTTAAAATAATACAATGAAGTTTGCCACATTGACTCTTCCTTTCAGGAACAATTTCTCTGTAGCATGCAATGCTGCTTGATACCACTAAACTTCTTTCAAAATTGGAGTCAATCCTCTCAAACGCTGCCACTGCTTTGTCAACTAAGTTTATATAAAATTCTAAATCCTTTGTTGTCATTTCAACAATCTTCACAGCATTTTCACCAAGAGTACATTCTACCTCAAGAAACCACTTTTTCTTTGCTCATCCATAAAAAGCAACTCGTCATCCATTCAAATTTTATCATGAGAATGCAGTAATTCAAATACAATAATAATGAACAACTTTGAAATATTGCAAGAATTACCAAAATGTGACACAGAGACACAAAGTGAGCAAATATCATTAGGAAAATGTCATCAAAAGACTTCCTTTACACAGAATTGCCAAAATCCTTCAATCTGCAAAGAAATACAGTATCTGTGAAGTGCAATAAAGCACACAATAAAATGAGGTATGCTTATATCAGTTATAATAGTTTTTTTGGTGGAGTCTTTATAGTTTTCTATATATGACATCATGTCATCTGCTTATAGTGATAATTCTACTTCTTCCTTTCTAATTTGGGTGCCTTTTATTTCTTTTTCTTGCCTAATTGCTGTGACTATGATTTCTAACACTATGTTAAATAAAAGTGATGAGAGTGGACATCTTTGTCTTGTTCTTGATCTTAGACAAAAAGTGTTCACCTTTTCACCATTGAGTATGACATTACCTGTTGGTTGTCATATATGGCCTTTAATCTGTTGAGGTACATTTCTTCTATACCCACTTTGTTTAGAGTTTTTATCATAAACGGATACTGAGGGGCGCCTGGGTGGCTCAGTTGTTTAAGCAACTGCCTTCGGCTCAGGTGATAATCCCGGAGTCCCAGGATCAAGTCCCACATCGGGCTCCTTGCTCAGCAGGGAGTCTGCTTCTCCCTCTGACCCTCTCCTGTCATGCTCTCTCTCTCTCTCAAATAAATAAATAAAATCTTAAACTTAAAAAAAAAATGGATACTGAATTTTGTCAAATGATTTTTCTGCATCTACTAATTATCCTTTCTTTCGTTAATGTAGCATAAGTGTGGAACCATTCTTACATCCTTGGTATAAATCCCACTTGATTGTGGTGAATGGTTCTTTTAATGTATTGTTGAATTCAATTTGCTAATATTTTGTTGAGACTTTCTGCATCTATGTGCATCAAGGATACCGATTTGTAATTTTTTTGTTGTTGTTAGTGTCTTTGTCTGGTTTGGTGTCAGCGTAATGCTGGCCTCACAAACAGTTTTGATGCATTCATTCCTCTTCGACTTTTTGGAATAGTTTGAAAAGGACAGGTACTAACTTTTTTTAAATGTTTGGTAGAATTCAAGATGGGAAGATGGCAGTGGAGTAGGAGGCCCCTAGGCTCACCTAATCCCACAAATACAACTAGTTATGAAATCATCCTAAATACCCCAGAAATCTGTCTGAAGACTGGCAGAACAAATACCACAATGAAAGGTAGAGAAAAGGCCACATGAAGAGGTAGGAAGCACAGAGGAGGGACTTAGGAGAGAAACAGACAGTGGCTGCAGTGGTGGGGAAGGAGCCATGGTTGCACAGATGGGTGAGACAGGCTAACCTAAAGGGGAGCACATGAGGAAAACAATCCCCATAGCAATTGGCTTGGAAAGTGAGAGCGGTAAAATTTCATGAGTTCTTGCAACCAGTGGGGCTTAAAGCCCGTTGTTTTAAAAGTCAGTGGGCTTGGCTGGGATAGAGCCCAGAGGGTACTGCACTGCTCTGAGAAAAGACAGGCAAACAACTCACAGACACAGTGTGGAAACAGGGATCTGAACAGTGCCCAGGCACACAGTGGGGAGGCTGTGTGCTCATCTCAGAGAATATCCCAAAGAGACATCATTCACAGACAGACCACTCTAGGAACAAAGGAACTCTCCAGCACCATTTCCCTCCCCTGCCCCTCAGTGTAAGCATAGGGCCACCTGCAGGAACCAGCGCAGCTCAACACTCACTACCTAACTTGCTTACACCAAGCCCCACTCCAGACCATGCTCCAGAAAAAATGCACTTCCCAGTTACACCTGTCTCAGTCCCAGTATAGCGGACTCCTTCCCCCAGAAGATTGGCCTAAACCACTGCCCACACCACATCTCCCAACTTGGGAGTTTTGCAGGGCCTCTATTCTGGCAACAGTGGCGGCAAGTCTCATTTCACAAGCAGACAAGAGCACATCTAGTTAAAATGCGCCACATTCAGGCCAGGGACCGAACACTGCCCACAGCAGACAAAGAGAGCCTCTGAGGTTGACTGGCCTGAAAAATAAAGCAGCCAGGACACAACAGCATAGCCCACAAAACACACATTGGAGACACTCCCTGAAGTGCCAGACCCTGGGGAACAGAGGACACTACATCGCAGGGCACACTACAGGACCTCTTCTTCATAAAGCCATTACCCTCAAGAAGTGGAGACATAGCTGACTTTCCTAACACACAGAAACAGGCACAGAGATGTAGACAAAACAAGAAGACAGAGGAATTTATCCCAAATGAAAGAACAGGACAAGATAACAGCTGGAGACCTAATTGAAACAGATATACGTAACATATCTGAGGGAGTATTTAAAGCAATGATCATAAGGATACTCACTGGACTTGAAAAAAGAGTAGAAGACATGACTGAGACCCTTAACAGAGATAACAAATAACATAGCAGAGGAAAGGATTCAATAAACAAAATGAGAAACATACTTGATGGAATGAACAGCAGGCTGGAAGAAGCAGAAGAATGAATTAATGACCTAGAAGACAAAATAATGAAAAGTAATCAAGCTGAACAAAAGAGAGAAAAAAGAATTATGCAAAACAAGAACAGACAGAGGCAACTCAGTGACTCCATCAAACGTATTAACATTTGTATTATATGAATCTCACAAGACGAAGAGAGAGAAAGGGGGGCACAAAATTTGTTTGAAGAAATAATAGCTAAAAACTTCCCTAATCTGGGGAAGAAAACAGACATCCACATCCAGGAGGCACAGAGAACTCCCATCAAAATCAACAAAAGCAGATCCACACCAAGACATATTGTAATTAAAATGGCAAAATATAGTGATAAAGAAAAAATATTAAAAACAGCAAGACAAGATAGTTACATACAAGGGCAACTACATAAGTCTATCAGGGGATTTTTTCAGCAGAAACTTTGCAGGCCCGAAGAGAGTGGCATGATATATTCCAAGTGCTAAATGAGAAAAACCTGCAACCAAGAATACTCTATCCGGCAAGGCTATCATTCATAACAGAAGGAGAGATAAAGATTTTCCCAGACAAACAAAAGCTAAAGAAATTCATGACCACTAAACTAGCCCTGCAAGAAATATTAAAGGGGGATCTTTGAGTAGAAAGGAGACCAAGAGTGACAGTATAAAGGTAGGAAACACAAAAGCAGTAAATATGAGTATTTTGTAAAAATTCAGTCAAGGAACTCATAAAAGAACATAAAATATGACACCATATACCTAAAATGTGGAGAGGAGTAAAGAATAGGTCCAAACTTAAATGATCACTGACTTAATATAGACTGCTGTAGGCACAAGATGTTATATACAAACCTAATGGTAACCATATGGAAAAAATGACTAACAAATATGCAAAGTATAGAAAGAAATACAAATATGTCACTAAAGAAACCAGCAACCCAACAAAGGATCAGAGAAAATCTTCAGAAATGACAAAACAAGTAATAAAATGGCAATAAACATATCTCAATAGTTACTCTGAATGTAAAAGGACTAAATGCTCCAATCAAAAGACAAAGGGTGGGGCGCCTGGGTGGCTCAGTCGTTAAGCACCTGCTTTCAGCTTATTTTTCTAGGAATTTATCCATTTCTTCTAGGTTGTCCAATTTGTTGACATATAGTTCTTCATAGTATTCTTTTATAATTGTTTGTATTTATTTCTGTGGTGTTGGTTGTTATTTCTCTTCTCTCATTTTGATTTTATTTATTTGAGTCCTTTTTTTCTTACTGATTTTTTTCAAAGAACAGGACCTGGTTTCATTGATCTGTTCTACTGTTTTTTTTAGTTTCTATATCATGATATAGGTCATGATCCCAGCATCCTGGGATTGAGCCCCGCATTGGGCTCCCTGCTCAGTGGGAAGCCTGCTTCTCCCTCTCCCACTCCCCCTGCTTGTGTTCCCTCTCTCGCTATATCTCTGTCAAATAAATAAAATCTTAAAAAAAAAATAAAAAGACAAAAGGTGACAGAATGGATTTAAAAAAAAAAAAAAAAGACCCATCTATATACTGCCTACAAAAGACTCATTTCAGACCTAAAGACACCTGCAGATTGAAAATGAGGGGATGGAGAAACATTTATCCTGCTAACGGATGTCAAAAGAAAGCTGGAGCAGCAATACTTATCTTGAACAAAATAGACTTTAAAATGAAGACTGCAACAAGAAACAAAGAGGGATGCTATATAATAATAAAGGGGACAATCCAACAAGAAGACACAACAATTGTCAATATTTATGCATCCAACACAGGAGCACCCAAATACATAAAACAGTTAATAACAAGCATAAAGGAACTCATTGATAATAATACAATAATAGTAGGGGACTTTAACACCCCACTTATATCAATGGACCGATCATCAAAACGGAAGAGTCAAGAAGGAAACATTGGCTTTGAGTGACACACTGGACAAAATGGACATAACAGATGTATACAAAACATTCCATCCTAAAACAGAATACATATTCTTTTCAAGTGCACATGGAACATTCTCCAGAATACATCACATATTAGGCCACAAAACAAGCCTCAAGAAGTTGAAAAAGATCAGTCATACCATGCACTTTTTCTGACTACAACACTATGAAACTAGAAGTCAACCACAAGAAAAAAACCCAGAAAGACCACAAAAACATGGAGGTTAAATAACATGCTACTGAATAATGAATGGTTCAAACAGGAAATAAAAGAGGAAAATTTTAAAGCGCATGAAAACAAATGACAATGAAAACACAACAGTCCAAAACCTTTCGGATGTAGAAAAAGTGGTTCTAAGAGGGACGTATGTAGCAATACAAGCCTACCGCAAGAAGAAAATTCTCAAACAACCTAACCATACACTTAAAGGAGCTAGAAAACAAACAAACAAACGAAACCTAAAACCAGCAAAAGGGAGGAAATATAACGATTAAGCAGAAATAAATGATATAGAAACTAAAAAAAACAGTAGAACAGATCAATGAAACCAGGTCCTGTTCTTTGAAAAAAATCAGTAAGAAAAAAAGGACTCAAATAAATAAAATCAAAATGAGAGAAGAGAAATAACAACCAACACCACAGAAATAAATACAAACAATTATAAAAGAATACTATGAAAAACTATATGTCAACAAATTGGACAACCTAGAAGAAATGGATAAATTCCTAGAAAAATAACCTCCCAAAACTGAATCAGGAAGAAATAGAAAATTTTAACAGATGGATTACCAGCAAAGAAATTCAATCAGTAATCAAAAAACTCCCAACAAACACAAGTCCCAACAACAAAAGTCCAGGACCAGATGCCTGCACAGGTGAATTTTACCATTTAAAGAAGAGTTAATACCTATTCTTCTCAAACTATTCAAACTATTCCAAAAAATAGAAGAAGAAGGGAAACTTCAAAATTCATTCTATGAGGCCAGTATATCCATTATACCAAAGCCAGAAAAAGGCAACACTAAAAAAGAACTACAGGCCAATATCCCTGATGAACACAGATCCAAAAATCCTCAACAAAACACTAGCAAACTGAATCCAACAATACATTTTTTAAAAATTCATTCACCATGATCAAGTGGGATTTATTCCTGGGCTGCAAGTTGGTTCAATATTGGGAAATCAATCAACATGATACATCACACATCAGTAAAAGAAAGAATAAAAACCATACGATCATTTTAGTAGATGCCGAAAAAGCATGAGACAAAGCACAACATCCATCCATTCATGATAAAAACCTTCAACAAAGTAGGTTTGGAGGGAACACACCTCAACATAATAAAGACCATACATGAAAAATCTACAGCTAGGGCGCCTGGGTGGTTCAGTTGGTTAAGCTTCTGACTCCTGGTTTTGGCTCAGGTCATGATCTCAAGGTCGTGAGATCGAGCCCTACATCGGACTCTGCACTCAGCAGGAATCTGATTGAGATTCTCTCTTTCCCCCTGCTCCTCCTCCCCTCTCTAAAATAAATAAATAAATAGATCTTTAAAAAAAAGAAAAATCTACAGCTAACATCATCCTCAATAGAGAAAAACTGAAAGCTTTTCCCCTAAGGTCAGGAATAAGATAAGGATGTCTAATGTCACCACTTTTACTCATCATAGTAATGGGAGTCCTAACCACAGCAATCAGACAAGAAAAAGAAATAAAAGGTATCCAAATCAGCAAGGAAGAAGTCAAACTTTCACTATCCGCAGATGACAAGATACTCTATAGAAAACCTGAAAGACTCCACCAAAAAATTGCTAGAACTGATACACAAATTCAGTAAAGTCACAGGATACAAAATCAACATACAGAAATCTGTTTCTATACACCGATAATGAAGCAGCAGAAAGAGACAAAGGGATCAATCCCATTTACAACTGCAACAAAAATAATGATACCTAGGAATAAACCTAACCAAAGAGGTGAAAGACCTACACCCTGCAAACTATAAAACACTGATGAAGGAAACTGAAGAGGACACAAAGAAATGTAAACACATTCTGTGCTCATGGATTGGAAGAATATTTAAAATGTCCATACCACCCAAAGCAATCTACACATTTAATGCAATCCTTATCAAAATACCAACAGCATTTTTCACAGAACCAGAACAAACAATCCTAAAATTTGTAAGGGAACCACAGAAGTCCCAAGCCAAAGCAGTCTTGAAAAAGAAAAGCTGGAGGCATCACAATTCCAGACTTCAAGTTATATTACACAGTTGTAATAATCACAATAGTATGATATTGGCACCAAAACAGACACATAGATCAATAGGAACAGAACAGAAAACCCAGAAATAAACCCACAATTATAAGGTCAATTAATCTTTGACAGAACAGGAAAGAATATCCAATGGGAAAATGACAGTCTCTTCAACAAACTGTGCTGGGAAAACTGGACAGCTACATGAAAACAAGGTAACTGGACCATTTTCTTCTGGACCATACACAAAAATAAATTAAAAATGGATGAAAGACCTAAATGTGAGACCTGAAACCATAAAAATCCTAGAAGGGAGCACAGGCAGTATGTTCTCGGACATCAGCCATAGCAACATTTTTCTAGACACATCTCCTGAGGTAAGAGAAACAAAAGCAAAAATAAACTATTGGAACTTCATCAAAATAAAAAGCTTCTGCACAGCAAAGGAAACAACAAAACTAAAAAAGGCAACCTATGGAATGGGAGAAGGTATTTGCAAATGACACATCTGATAAAGGGTTAGTATCCAAAATATATAAAGAACTTATAAAATCAACACCCAAAAAAGAAATAATCTAATTAAAAATTGGCAGAAGACATAAACATTTCTCCAAAGACAACATACAGGTGGTCAACAGACACATGAAAAGATGCCCAACACTCATCATCAGGGCAATACAAATCAGAACTACAAGGAGATATCACCTCATACCTGTCAAAATGGCTAATATCAACAACAAAAGAAACAAGTGTTGCAACAGCGAGGATGTGGAGAAAAAGGAACCCTTGTGCACTAATGGTGGGAATGAAAACTGGTGCAGCCACTTTGGAAAACAGTATGGAGGTTCCTCAAAAAGTTAAAAAATAGAACTACCCTATGATCCAGCAATTGCACTACTGGGTATTTATCCAAAGAAATATAAAAACACTAATTCAAAAGGATATATGTACTCTGACATTTATAGCAGCAGTATTTATAATAGCCAAATTATGGAAGTGGCCCAAGTATCTACCAGTTGATGAATGGATAAAGAAAATGTAGTGTGTACACATATATACAATGGAATATTATTCAGCCATAAAAAAGAATGAAATCTTGCCATTCACAGTAACATGGATAGAGCTAGAGAACATAACACTAAGTGAAATAATTCAGTAAGAGAAAGACAAATACCATATGATCCCACTCATATATGGAATTTAAGAAAAAAATGAGCAAAGGGAAAAAGAGAAAGGCAAACCAAGAAACAGACTCTTAACTACAGAAAACAAACTCAGGGATCACAGGGGAGGTGAGTGGGGGATGGGTGAAATCAGTGATGGGGATTAAGGAGGGTACTTGTGATGAGCCCCAGGTGATTAAAATAAAAATTTTAAAAATTAAAATTAAAAAATTGAGTATCACTCAAAAAAAAGTTATTTTGATTCCAATGTTGTTGACATAAAGTATTAATTAGTTTCAGATGTACTTTCCCTGGTTTCTTAAGGTAGAAGTATAAATAATTGAATTGAAATTTTTGTTGTTTTATAAGTATTCCTTGCTATAAATTGCTCTCTATATAAAACTTGAGCTGCAGGGGCGCCTGGGTGGCTCAGTCGTTAAGCGTCTGCCTTCGGCTCAGGTCATGATCCCAGGGTCCTGGGATCGAGCCCCGCACTGGGCTCCCTGCTTGGCAGAGAGCCTGCTTCTCGCTCTCCCTCTGTCTGCCACTCTGCCTGCTTGTGCTATCTCTGTTAAATAAATAAATAAAAATCTTTAAATAAAAAAAAAACTTCAGCTGCAGACGTTTTGTTGTAGTTTGTTTTTATTTTCTTAATAAAAAACTTAAATTTCCCTTATGAGAAAAATAAATAAAATAAAATAAATGTTTGGTAGAATTCACCTGAAGCTTTCTGATCCTGGACTTTTGTTTCTGGGCAGACTTTTTAAATTACTGATTCAATTTCATTACTTGTAGTCAGTCTATTCAGATTTTCTATTTCTTTGTGATTCAGTCTTGGAAGGTTAGGTGTTCTAGGAATTTATCCATTTTTTTCTAGGTTGTAATGTTGTTTTTGTTGCTATTTTTTATTCCTGGTAATCTTCTCTGCTCTGAAATCTATTTTGTAGGATATTAAATAGTCATGCCAATGATCTTTTGATTGGTGTTTGCATGGTATATCTTCATGCTTTTTCTTTAAACCCACTTATATCATTATATTTGAAGTTTCTTATAGATAGCAAATAATTAGGTCGGGTTTTCTCTTAATCTACTCTCACAATCTCTGTCTTTTAAATGATGTGCTAAGACCACTTACATTTAATTCAATTACTGTTATGTTTAGATGTAGGTCTATGATTTGTTTGTTCCCTGTTCCCCTTTTTTAAAAAATCCTCTTTCTTCTTTCTTTCCTTTTTTTTGGGGGGGGGGGCTCTTTTTTTGTATTATAGCTTTATCCATTATAATTTTGACTACACTGTTTTCTGTAATTCTTTTAGCGATTGCCATAGGACTTACAAAATGCATACTTAACTTTCCACAGTCTACTTAGAATCAGTATTTTACCACTTCAGTCGGAATGTAGAAATACTTTTGACATCGAGGTCATTTCCTCTGGCTGCTTTCACAATTTTTTATCTTTATTTCTCAGCAGTTTATGATGTGTCCAGGTATGGATTTCTTTGGGTTTATACTTTTTGGGATTCATTCAGCTCCTTCGATCTATAGGTTTGCCTTTCACCAAATTTGGGAAGTTTTCCACATTATTTCCTCAAATATTTTTTCAGCATTGCACTCTTTCTCTTCTGCTTCTGGGACTGATGACACAAATGTTAGACCTCCATTTCTGTTCCACAGCCCGTGAAGCTCTATTCATTTTTTTCTAAGTTCTGATTAGTTCAGGTATCTTAGTTTTCAGTTTTCGAGTTTCCGTGTGTCTCCTCTTTGTATCCCACTTCTTCACAGATACTTTCCACTTTAACATTTGTTTCAAGAATGTTTGTGACTGCTTGTTGAAGCATATTTACAATAGTTTCTTTAAAGTCTCTGTGAGATCATCCCAACATCTATTTTATCTTGCCATTGCTAAGTGTTGGCTGTCCTTTTCCAAAGCAAGTTGGCATTTTTATGGTTTTTCATTTGATAAGTATTTGGATTGCACTGGTTGAATCAGACTGGATTGGATTTTGAATATTATGAGACCCTAAGTCTGTTTACATCCTATGGTGATAGGCTGATATTTTTCCTTTAGCAAGCAACTGACCTACTTAGATTCAAGCTGAAAGTTACAACTCCTCTTCTATGACCTGTGGCTATAACATCAGTTTAGTTGTCAGTGTCTTTGCAGTTCTAATCTGACCTGAAACATGTGTGTAGCACTCAGGGGCCAGTCTATCCATCACCTCAGTTCTCAGTTTATTATATGCTAATTAAAATCAGATCCATACATGCACAGGTCAGGGGCAAACCCAGAAGTTCATCAACAACTTGATGGGGTTGCTTTCCCAAGCTCCTCCTTTCTGCGTGATTTCCCTGATCCACGGGACTCCCCTTTCCAGCTCCCTAGAGAGAAACCATTCACTTCCACAACTGTGAGGAGCAGAGCCAAGTGGCCGGAGAACAGAAAGTGAAAAAAAGCAATGGGTTTTGGTTCTATAGCCTTTGAGCCCTGGCTCCACCCAGCAGAGAAGGGCTCTCCCTTATATCACCATGTTGGCTCCTGTTACTGCTGCTACCCCTCAGAACTTGTCTGTGGACTAGGGCACAAGACAAGGGGGAAGAAAACAGCGAGGGACCCACACCATGCTCTGAGCTTTAGGAGTTCCTTCTTCTTCCTGCTCTGCAAGCCAAAACTAGTGGGCATCTCCTGGAGCTTCCCTGTCTGCACCCAGCATTCACTCCCAGGCTTCATGCTGCCCTGAGGCATCAGAGGGAAATGCCAAGCTCACCACTAGCCCAGGAATCCCTGGAATTTTGGTGCACTTCCCCATCCTCCTGTTGCTACTTACTTCCCAAGTCTCAAAGAGCTGTGCTCTGCACTGGCCCTGGCATATAGCTAGCTTCAGGAAGTGAAGGGCTGGTGTTGTGTGCACACTCCATCTTACCCAGAACCAAAATCTCTGCCTATTTTTTACTATGAGTCAGATAGTGTGTTCATAAAGTTGTACAACTGTGAGGTCCAGACAGTGCTACCTTCCTGCAGAAAGGACCTGAGTGCTTCTGCCTAAGCACACAGCAGACACCCCGAGGTCACCCTAATGCGGGCACCGTGCTGAGGCAGCTCCTCTCTCTGCCTGGCCTGTCACTTTGCCAGCAGGACTCAGCCCCTTTTCTCGGGGCTGGTGAGCTGTCAAAGCTTCAGTGCTCAGCCTCTCAGTCACCCTGCAGGAATGGGAACTGCCCCCAGGGGAGCAGACCCAGCACTGGGCTCCCTTTAATCCTGGTCTCCATTCCACCCTGGACCCTGGCCTGATCTGCACTGTCCTCAGATGCCCAAATACCTTCAAGCCGACGATCTTTATAATTCATCCAACTTCTCTGATCATCCTCAGTGTTCATCCGAATGAACAGGTCTGCCATCCCTGGAAGTAGCTAATTTTTTTTTTTTTTTCAAATAAACTGGCTCCAAAAGGTTTCCTGAGATTAGCGCACAGATGAGGGAACTAGGGCTTACCTTGGGCATGGCCCATGAATCACTGCAGCACACCAAAAATCAGCTTTATTTCTAGAAGGATCTTCCCCCCCCCAGTTAACTACGTATGTATGCATTAAAATCAAGTAGTAGTTGAGCATATTCTTATTTTAAAAACTGAGCCACTGCAGACAATGCTGCTGCCCCCCTGATCCTTCACCCAGGTTGGGACAGACCCTTTATCTGAGGTCACCAGGTCTCTGTTATTGGCTCCGCTGGGATTTTGTTATTAGGCTGACCTTTTCCCCATAGGAACAAATCTCCAAAAGTACGATGGAAGTCATTGGGAGCACAAGATACAAAATGAAAAATGATTTACAAATATTTTTCACAAATGTGCTATAAAGTTAGGTCAAGTTACATAATTGGCAACTTTTTCCTGCCAGCTTACAGGAAATTAAACCTAAAATCTGTTCAAGTGACTATTTTCAGCCTCCCAAGGGACCAAAGAATCAGGATTTAACCGACAGCCCCAAGGGCAAGCTTGCTGGCATCTGTCCACACAGGGGCAGATCAGTATCAGGCAGATTTCCTTGGGAACAATCTAAAATCAGAGTTTTAGCACTGAAAGGGACTTTCCCACCCCACCCCCAGAACAAGCAGAGCCAGGAGGAGCATGTCCTTGCAGGTGAGTCACACAGAGTGAAGGAGTGAGAGGTGGGAGCCACGTGCCCAAACTGGTAAGAGAGAGCAAGGGCAGAGACCTCCCAGTACACTCCTGAGCAGTCCAGGTGTGTCCCCTGCACCATGAAGGTAAGGACTGGCTCAAGCCTGCGTGCCACCTTGACTGGGCTCATTAGGAGGAAAACCAGGCTAGGGATGCAGACATGACATGGTCCCAGGCTGCTCTGGGCTGCAGGGTGACTGTGCTGGGGGGAGCCAGCATGCCACGTTACCAGGGAGAAGGGCTTGGAACTTCCAGCTGCTCCTACCTTGACTGGCTTCTGGCTGCATGGAGCTTGGAGGAAGTGGGGGCGAAGATTCAGGGGCCTCCACCGCTGGGTGCTCAGCCACTGGACAGATGATGAACCACCGCTTCCCTGTGTGCAGGACTATGGAGCAGGGCAAAAGCAGCAAGGGAGACGAAGTGAATTTCTCCCGTGGCCAATGGGACCCCCCACCATTGGCACCAGACCTGCACTGGGGAACTCACACCGGTGGGGGGGGCATATGCAGCCCAGTCAGGGGCTACTGGCAGGGCTCACACAACACCCCCAAACACAGGCTTAGCTCCTGGGATGCCTGCAGTGCCATCAGCGAAGAGTAATGCCAGCCGGGGCCACAGGAGGCAGCGGTGAGTCCACACCGCGCTCAGTCCCCACCAGCACCAGGCCCAGCTCCTCAGGTCAGCCCTGCCCACACCTGGGGAGACGCTCCCCACGCACTGCAGCAACCACCCCCACCCCTGGTGATGACCAAACCCCCTTACGATACGCTCAGTGGGGTCTGATCAAATGCCCACTAACAGACAGAAAAAGAATGGGGATGGAAATGCCTCCTCCAAAGATGTGTCTGGCTGGCAGATGGGGCCCAGAAGACAGACGTACCGTTCTGCTGATACACAGGAGCGTTTGCCTGGGACTGGTGACTCTCCTGGTGGAAGTAAAGGGTCAGAAATCAGCAGACCACACGGAACAAGGACTTCCTGCAGAGCACAGCGTGGCCTCAAAACATCCGAGGGGCCTCTGGAGCTCTGACGTTTCCCACCGAACTGAAGGTGCCCACCCTCCCGGCCACCTCACCCAACACTGCGTGACTCACGGGCACCTCGGGCAGGCCTCGTGTGCACAAAGCCTAGGTTTAGGGCGTCAGCAAGCCCTGGCCCTCCCGGGACCCCACACCCAGGACTCACCTCCCCGGTGCCCAGGCCGCAGGTGCTGAGGTGCGGTGGGCTCGTCCCAGGGTCAGAGCCACGGTCGACGTCTGTGTCCTCACTGAGCATGTCCTCTGCCTTGTCCATGACGTCTTTCATCTGTTCGATGAACGTCTCCCGCTCTGCCTGCAGGATGAAATCGTGCTCCACCTGCAACGGGACAGGGAACGCTGCTGGGGGGCCGCGGGGGGGGGGGGGGGGCGCGTGCCGTTTCTACCCCAGTGGATCTACTTCACTTCTGCTCTGCACTCAGCCCGAGAGGGGAGCCCCAGCCAGGCGGCTGGCTCCACGAGAGAGGCAGCCCTCGAGGTGACGGGCCAGCACCGCCTGGGGCGGGCAGCCACCTGCAGAGGCCAGGGACCCCCCGGACAGGAGACGGCCTTGCCGGCCCGCGAAGGCTCCCGACCTCACCATGTAGGTGGCAATCTCATCAGGCGCGTCCCCGTCCAGGTCGAACTTGAACGTCACCATTTTGTGGTTGTGTGTCTCTAGCTGGCACTCCACCATCTTGTCGCCCGTGTTGCACACCTACGGGACACTCAGGTGCTGAGACCGGAGCAGGCCGCGTCCAGGGAGCCCTGCACCACCGGCCCGCCCTGCCGGCCACTCACGTTCAGGATGGTCAGCCGGGGGCGGCTGGCTCTCTCCTGGCGGGAGCGCGCGCGTGTTGACCTGCGGTGATGTTTCCGGGCGGCCCTGCCTTCCAGCCGCCCTCCACCGAACGCACCCTCACAGCTGTCGCTCGTCTCTCTGCCGGAGGGCACGTCGGACCCTCCGTAGCTGTGTGGAGACCAAGAGCGTGACAGCAATCTGCAGAGAGCCTCACGTGGGAAGCGTGGATTTTCAGGAATGGCCAGAAAACCTGGAGGGCCCGAAGCCAGCCTTGACCCCACCTTCGGGGCCCCCAGCCCCTTCTGCTGCAGTTCTGTCTTGGGTAGCACTGGTGTCGTGGGGAATGAGTGGGCTGTCTGACCCGGGACCTTTGTGCTCGCTGACTTTTGACCTGTGACTCAGGCCCCACGGGCTCGCAGAAAGCGACAGGATTAAGAAAATCCTCCCCTGTGCCTCAGCTTCCCCATCTGTGTAACAGCAACGGGAGCTCGACAACCCCCTGGGACTACTGCACTGGGCTACACGGCCACTGCCCGCATCCAATCCCTCCCCAACCGTGACATGTTCTGTGACGACGGGTGGCCGGCAGCCATGGTGCCGGGGAGCCTGGGGGTGGGCCAGACTGCCCTGCCCTCCATCCTCTGCTGGCCCCCAGGCCTGCTGACTCTTTGTCCACTGCCTCTCCCTCGTAGAACATCCCGGGCACCACAGACAGGCACTAAGATCAGGACACGGACGGGAGCACGAGGCAGCCAGAGCCCAGAGGACCAAGTCGGGCTTGGAAATGGGTGACACCACTAGAAGCCGACTCGTGAGGGGAAGGTGCAGTGGGCGTTGGTGCGGAGCGCAGTGGGTGGGCTGAGCTCAGGGTGAGCCCACGGGCCGCCCCCACCGTCCCCAGGGGCCAATGGGGCCGTTACCTCTCGCAGCTCTGCGGGGGGCCGGGCTGCTTGTCCTGGGAGGCCTGCTCCTGAAACAAAACCGCGGATAGGAGACGCGTCACGGTGGTAGAGCCGCAGACTGCTGTCTCCCCACCTCCCCGCCCGGAGAGCCGACCACGTGAGGCCGGTATGAGGGTTTTTATCTTGTGGGGTTCCTAAAGGCGGGGGCCCCTCCTTGGCCAACATGTTAACCCACTTTGATTTTCCCCACTGGCAAGCACACGGGCCCAGGAAGGCTTGCCACCGGTCTTCCCGCCGCCCCTGAGGGAAGGCCCCGCAAATCCACGTGTAAACACCACGCTCTCCAGCGGCATGCGTTCGAGGAAAGCCTGACATCTGGGGACAGCGGAGGACAGAACAGCGGGCCCAGGGCACACACTTCCATCTTCCCGAGCGCTTCGCGACTTCCAGAGCTGAGACCTGATACCACTGCACGGGGCGCGGCTCGGGTCAGGATCAGGGGCTGAGCCCGAGGGCAGGGGCACGCACCTCTGGGGCCGGCTCCACCGTCAGCTGCACGGCCGGGCAGGGGCCGGTAATCCCGGGCCCGGTGGGCGGCGGTGGGCGGGAAGCAGGCGGCAGGAGTGGGGTGGTCTGGATGGGCAGGCCCTGAGAAGCAGCCACCACCGCAGGGGCCAGGGAGCTGGGGAGCTGAGGCAGCTCGGGGACAGTGGGCGGCAACGCTTCCGGCAGAGGTGGGGAGAGGACGGTGGCTGGCGCAGGCGCCACGGGGACCTGGGCGGTGACATCTGTAGCGTATGGAGGCGGGTGGCCAAGCAGGATCTGGGGACACAGGGGACAGGGATGCAAGTCAGAGACTGGCCACGCCTCTGCCAAGGGTCCTGGACCAAGGCGGGCGAGCACACCCATAGTCCCTCTCCAATACAGCCACGGCCGCAGAGCGCGTTAGCACCCAGATTCGGCAGAAACTCTCGGGTCCCTGTTTGCGTACAATCAAACCTAAAACCACACTTCGTTTACGAACCCGTAGCTGAGTCCAGCTGAAGCTCCATGGGTGGCATGTACTTAGCACCAAACACGGCCCCCCACTGCCACCCAAGGGGCCTGACCCACACGCTGCCCCCTTTCCCAACCTGTCAGCCACACTCAAGAGGGACCCGGGGACCTTGGCCTTCAGTGGGCTGGACTCCTCACGGTCCCCTCTGTGACAGCTCCTGGTGGGATGGTTGAGACAAGTGGAAGGAGGGCCCCCCCCCCCCCCCCCGTGTAGACGAGCGGGAGCCTCCATCCCGCCCTACCTCTGGGATGAGGTCAGCAACGGGCAGGCCCACTGCTAGCCCTTCTGGTGTGGGACAGATCAGCAACATGGCGCGTGGGGTCGGATACGGAAGCCGCAGCCTGGTGGCCCCATTCTCTCCTGGAAGCACCCCAGCTGCTGTGTTCAGGGGAGTCCGCTCTCAGCACAGGGAAGCCCGTGAGGTGGCCAGCCCAGCCCGTCAACAAACCACAGACAGCAGGGAGGCCACCAGGCCTGGCCGACGACCTCTGAGTGCACAGTGCCTTCTCCAGCCATCGGCTGAGCAAGCGACCCAGCACACCAGGCCGGCAAGGCAGCGAGGCACCAGGCCAGGCCCTGACACCGCAGATCCCAGGCCTCCGCTCGGCCCTTCCCTTGGCTTTCCCCAAACAGCCCTGACCTGTGAATGGGCGTAAGCCCGAGTAACGGACTGGCAGGTGGTCATGCAATCAGGCACCAGACCGCAGCACCTCCTCACACCTGGTCATCAACCCAAACTACCCTTCCCTTCGCCAAGAACAAATCCTTTCTGGAATCAGACACTGCGAGTCGACGGCCCAGAGAACCCATGTGCTCTCAGGACAGGGAGTCTAATTCCAGACTGGATCCAGACTGGGTAAGTGCAGGGTGATGCCTGGACCCTCCACGCAGTCTGGGGACAGAGCTCCACCACGAAGCCTAAAGGGGGCTACTGGCCCCACCACACAGGAGAGTCTAAGCTCGGAAGGCCAAGGGCTCGCTGCAGGCACACAGCGGTTGAGGCTGAAAGCCAGGTGGGGGTGGTCCCCCAGGTGAGAGGCCCCCAGGAAACAGGCTGCAAGGTGGAGGGGCTCCCAGGCGAGAGGCCCCCACTCCGGCTCCTCTCCTCGCACAAAGTTGGAAAACAGCCCTGGAGCTCCAAACCACACGTGGGCTGTGCGGGTGTGGAGCCCTGGGGAGGCCTGCCCATCCAGCAGGGCCTGTCACCCTCGTCCCGTCACCGTCAGCATGGCAAGCAGCCTGAGGTCCCCACCGGACCCCAGACGTCGTCCTTGTCTGCTGTGTGCCCCTCAGAGCCCTGTCTGCCTCACAGCCTGGCTGCTGAGATGGGGGTGAGCCCACGCCGGGGCTGCCAGACCCCGCCCAGGGGACGGCAGGTGCCCTGACGCCCACCATGCCACCACAAGCAGCTGCAACTGACCCTCGGAAGGGCCCGATGGGGGAACCACAGTCACCCCAATTCCCGCAGCTCTGGAGGAGGCGGACGTCCTACACGCGAGAGAGAAGCCACGGCCGAGGGACAGGCCTGCTCTCCCACCCCCGCTCTGCCCCGGGTCAGGGTACTGAGGAGCAGAGACCGCGGCCCTCTCGTGCCCCAGAGTTAGATGCTAAGACATCTCCCGGCGCCTGGAGGGCGGCCCTGCGTGGCAGGCGGATTACCTGGCTTCCCGCCCCGCCCGCCGGAGCAGCCTGCTCGGGAAGGCGCGCCACGCTTGGCTGGTGGGGCTGCGGCAGGCTGGGGGGCGCCAGCTGTGCAGGGGCAGCCCGCGCGTTCTGCGCCACGTGGAGGGGAGAGGGTGGGATGTCGCCGGGCACCACCTGCGGGAAGGGCGCCGGGTACGCGGGCTGGGCCGGGAGCTGGGCCACGGCAGCAGGGTGCATGGACAGGGCGGCCACACCCTGAGCGGCCACGGCCAGCAGAGGGATGGCGGTGGCGCCGGCTGCCACATTTGGCACAATGGTCCGGCACGGCACGGCCGACGGCGCCCCGGCGGGGTGGGGCAGCTTGAGCGTCTGCACGGGCAGGGCCGGCGACGCGGGCGGGGCGGCGGCGGCGGCGGCGCCGAGTGGGAGGCTCGGCAGGATGACGGCGGGAGAGAAATACTGAGAGGGCGCACGCGC
Source organism: Neomonachus schauinslandi (assembly GCF_002201575.2). Lineage (NCBI taxonomy): Eukaryota > Metazoa > Chordata > Mammalia > Carnivora > Phocidae > Neomonachus > Neomonachus schauinslandi. The sequence goes on along the minus strand of NC_058415.1, from coordinate 992,266 downwards.
GGCGGGCCCGCTGGCGGCCGGCAGGTCGGGGAGAGCTGCGGGGAGGCCGTCGACGGGGGCCAGGGGCGCGATGGGCGGCCCCACGGGAAGCGGAGGCACCTGGAAGAGACGGAGGCGCGTGGGCGTCAGCAGGCCTCTGCCCGGCCCGCCGCACGCCCGCACCGCCCGGAGGAACCCGGCCGCGAACCCAGGCAGACGGCGCTTCGGAGGGCACCCCCTGGCGCCGCGGTCCGCCCCGTGCGGTGGTTGGCTGCCAGGACAGCGCGGCGCTCAGGTCTGGGTCTCGGCAGGGCCCACCAGCTCCGCAGCTCGGGCGCGTCTTCGGAGAGCCAGGACGGCAGAGCCACCAGACCGGCCCTGAGGGTCTGGACACACCCACAGACACCGAATTCTGTGGCAGGCCGTGTCAGGGAGAGCATGCCCTTGAGCGCCCACGTGCCGAGGCAGCGCGCCTGCGCTGCGGGGCCTGGGGAGCGGGCCTCCCCCGAAGCGGAGCTCTGGAAACTGCGTCTGGTCTTGCATCCTGGAGACGCCTGGCGTCTGACCTCATGGAGTGAGCGCTCCAGCATTTCAGATTCTCCAGTACTTCTGTCTCGAAACCTTTCTGGCGGGGGGCGCCTGGGGGGCTCAGTCGGTGAGGCGCTGCCTTCGGCTCAGGTCGTGGTCCCGGAGTCCCGGGATCGAGTCCCGCGTCGGGCTCCCTGCTCGGCGGGGAGCCTGCTTCTCCCTCTGACCCTCCCCCCACTTGTGCTCTCTCTCTCTCTTAAATAAAAAAAAATCTTTAATAAAATAAATAAACCGGGGCGCCTGGGTGGCTCAGTCGGTTAAGCGGCTGCCTTCGGCTCGGGTCATGATCCCAGAGTCCTGGGATCGAGCCCCGCATCGGGCTCCCTGCTCGGCGGGGAGCCTGCTTCTCCCTCTCCCTCTGCCTGCCTCTGCGTACTTGTTCTCTCTCTCTATCTCTCTGTCAAATAAATAAAAATAAAATCTTTAAAAAAAAAAAAAAAACAAAAAATAAAATAAATAAACCTTTCTGGTGGCCGGCACACAAACTCCATCACGTGATACGCGCCTCTGCGCAATTAGAAAGCAGCTGCCGAGCGCGAGCCGACTTCTGTGTACTGGAGAGCAAAGGGCCGTTCAACTGGACGGTGAAAACAACCTGATGTGGCTGTGACGGGGACGAGGCCCGGTGACAGAAAGAAACTTCCGGATGGTGCCCGCGAAGTGCAGGGACACTCACATCTTCAAACGAGGCAGCACGTCACGGCCCAGTCCCACCCACGATGTGATGGACCCATGAGATGGAAGCCGTGGATGGCACCACGCGCCATCCAGAGTCACAGGTCACTTGAAGCCGTGGACGCCCCAGGACCATGGTCAGCACAGCCTGGGTGGCTCCGTGACGGACAGGGGCCGTAGCGTTGTGCTCCACCCTGGCTCCTCCGGCCCTGACCCGGGACCAAAGCTCTCCCTGGCCTGGATGGACATGCTTGGGAAAGATGCCAAGGGCAGGTGGGCACGGCCGCCCACCCGCAGGGAGCGCTCCGACCTGTGGACCCACAAGCACTGGCAGCCGGAGGACGGAGTGGCCAGCCAGGCTGGGGATGTGGACAAGGTGGGGGCGGGGCGGGGCTACCTGAGCAGGCACTTGAGAGAGCGGCCGCAGATGTGCCGGTGGCATCTGGAGGGGCTTCAGCTGAGCAGGGGCCAGCACCTGGGACGTCGGAGCGAGGTAGGGAGGCAGGTGGGGGGGCACCGGCTGGAGAGGGCCCACGGACGGTGTGGCCAGGACAGGCGGCAGGGGCGCCGGCTGGGCCAGTGGAGGAGGCTGGGGAGAGAGGGGGCTTCTCTTAGACCCACGTCCTGCTGAGACACCCCCCCCACCACGTGCTTAGACACGACCGAGAAAATCGACTCCCACACACACACACCCAGCCTGGAGCCCGACACACGCAGATCTGGGGGAAATACTCCGCGTAAGTGGTGCCGCTCCAAGTGCTATGGATCCAGGAACCCTCACTCCCACCTGCACCCCAGGCCCCAGGGAACCACAGAGAAGGAGCAAAGGGGGCCCAGGCCCACCTGAGACCCACAGGCCCTGGGCCAGCAGACCTCGCTGCCCACCCACACCGGGCTGGAAAGACTGAGGGACCCATGGGTGGGGCCAAGCAGGGGCAGCCCACACTCACCTGGTGGCCAGGGGGCGCAGGCTGGCCTGGGCCCGTCGGCACGGGGGCAAAGCTTATGGCCGGCTCTGGGAAATGCTGCTGTGGGAGCAGAGGGTGGGCTGGGGGCGGGATGGAGCCCACTGGCAGGCCAGGCTGCAGAGAGCAAGGATGACCACGCTCACCAGCTGCCCGGAGGCCCCCACCGGGCTTGCACGCCACAGCTCCTGGGCCCCGTCCCTCACTCCCTGAGCCTGTCACCCTAGCTGGGACTTTTCCCTAGGCCCAAAGCTTGGCACAGGTGAGATGTGGCAGCCCCTAAGCTGAGAATGGCCACTGCTCCTAACCAAGGAATGTTCTGGAACTTTAGCTCCACAGGATATTATGCAACTGTGAGAAAAGAACATCCTAAGGGGCTTTGCAGAACCAGGGAGAGACACTGTTTCAACGTGCGGTGGGAGAAAGATACAGACGCACTTGCTTTCCGTCTACAGGACCAGATGAAACACATGCACACAGATACGTCACAAACAGGATTCGGAAGGACGTGAACAATGGGGGATGGTGGCGGGATCCCCAGTGGTGTGGCCACCAGGAGAAACGGGCTGCGGGCCTGAGTCCTCACTGCCAGCAGCAGCCCAGACACGGCCCAGGAAAGAGCCCGAAATCTGAGCACTGGGTGTTGGATGCTATCAAGGAACAGCTGCTAATGTGTTCACTTTTAGGTGTAATAAGGTGGTCGGAGTCTGTTTTCAAGAATCTCGATCCCACAGAGAAATGGACTGAAATCCTTACAGGCAAAACGTCTTTCTGGAGTTTCCTTAGAAATACTGGGGCTGCGGAGGAAGCAGGTGTGAACACGGGGAGGGCGTGTGAGGTGGAGGGCCCAGGCCTCCACACCGACCCGAAAGGTCCTCTGGTTTTCCGGGGGCTGGGACCTTCCACTCACTGCATCCTCCACAGTAAATGCTCCGCGAGAGCAGCATAAGGAGGGACGTTTATCTGAAGCCACAGTGCAGAATGAGCCACGGTCCCGGGCCCAGCGGGAGGCAGCTGCTTCGGTGCCCGGAGGCCTCAGAGTGGCTGGTGCACAGACTCCTCCATCGGCCCCGGGGGGGGGGGGGGGGGGGGGGGGGGGGGGGGGGGGGCATTACCAGGGCAACCCTCCTGGAGGCCCTGATGCACCCCGGGGACCCCCACGCCCCCCCGCCTGTCCCAGGGGACTGTCCGCAAACAGGCAAGGACACGGGACAGAGTGCTCTGGCCTCGCCCGTGTGGGGGGCATCCGGCCCGGCGCCACGAGGGCCTGCGTGGAGGGTAACGGTGGCCAGGGAAGCCCGACCCTGCACCTAGGAGGGAGGGGGCCAGCGGAACATTCCTGCTCCGCCCCGGGACTGGCCGCCCAAGGCCAAGCTGCCCCACTCCGGGGCGACAATCCGCCTTTTCCTAAACAAGTTCCTCCCGCCGTTTAAAATCTATGTCACTTCATCTCAAGAAACTAGCAAAGCAACAAACGGCAGCTGGACATGAGTCTGGGCTCCCAGCAGCGGAGGCAAAGGCGCTGGCCGCCCCAGGGGACAGGGACGGAGCCCAGGCAGCACCAGGACAGCGGGGGCCTGGGGCCCAACTGTCCCTCCGGACCCTCCCCCACCCACTCAAGGCCGGCGCTCTGCAGCTGGCCTCCTGGGACTGGGAAGCCTGGGCCCTATCTGCTTCCTCCAGCATGAACAGAGGCGTTGAAGAACGAACACCACATGTGACCCCCTGGCCTAGCTACACCCGGGTCGCCGTCGGGCCAGGTCTCCACATCACAAACCACCCCCCAGGTTTCTCCAATGTCAATGCACTCTTTCCGCGATCCTGCCACTCTCCCACTTCTAACATTCGATGGCCGCGTGGTATCTGGTGGAGAACGGCCAGGAGCTACTGAACTCAGCGGGGTGGACACGGGCTGGACGCTCCTCTGGGACCCCAGCCCGGCCGCAGGGCGAGACCCTGCCAGGTCCGTCACAGTTCTGAGGCCCCGGCTGTCCCCGGGCTCTGCGTTTCTACTCTCTCACCTGCTGCAGCCTCCAGTGACCTTCAAGGGCAGCCCGCCCGGGGGGCCTGACCACAGGCCGCTGCAGCCTGGACAGCCCGGGGGACAGGGTCTCTGCCCGAGGGGGTGAGCTGACTCACCGTGGCAGGCTGCTGGTAGGTCCCCAGAGAGGGCAGGCTGTAGGGCAGGACCGGGCCGTCGCTGACGCTCACGCTCACCGGGGGGCTGCACACACACTGGGTGGGGGGCAGTGCCGCATCTGCCAGCGAGCCCAGCACCACACTCTGCTGGCTGCTTTGTGAGTCCGAGTACACCGTGGAGCCCTGGCCACTGTCGAAGGTGCTGTCCGCTGGGGAGGACAAGGGCACGGCTCAGAGTGGACATCCCCAAACATCAGCCCCACGGCACTCCACCCAAGCCTCAGGGAGCGCGAACAGGCTCAGACACGATGCTCTGCTGGTCCCTGTGCTCTTCTGCAAACTAGGCTTGGTCGCGCTCCCTGGTCACCTGAGTCCTAAGTGCATGTCATTCTGGACCACAGACCCTAGGATGCAGGGGGCAGGGGCTGTAACCCACCCGGAGACACCCTGGCGCCCCACCCCAACACCACCTGGCATCTGGGGGTCACCCACATGGGTGCCACGAATCCCGGGTGGGCCCCTCACACAATCCTCGGCAGGAAGCACAGTCACGTCCACCCCGGCTGCAGACAGGGACCTCACCTGTCCCCTGACCGGGCCTTGAGAGTGAGAGCTCAGTGAGCTCTTCAAAGGCGTGAGGGGTCTCCTGTAGGAGGCTGATGGCAGGCATGCCCAAGTCAGGAGAAGCTAGAGTCACCTGTATTTCATGGGGAGGGACTCTGACCAGTTTCACCACCACAGCAAGGAGCCCGAAGCAGGAAGAGCTGGGTCCAAACCCAGTCCTCACGACACGGGCCTGGGTCTAACCTGGCTGGAGAACGGGGCTGACGAGGCCCCCACCCCGCAGAGAGGCTGACAGGGGGACCCAGAGACTCTCCGGCCCGAGGAGGCCTCCCAGAGGCCAGCCTCCCCTGCACCTGCGGTCACAGTCCATCAGCGTGGGCCACCGTGGACAGAGCCACCCACCACACACAAGGCACAGCCCGCGGCCACAGGCTCGCCTCCCCAAGACGCACCAAGGAAGACAAACCGCCCCCGAGGCCAGGCCAGTGAGCAGGGAAAGCAGAACCCTGCATGAAATGGCACTTCCAGAAGCTGCACGCACACCAAGACTTGCCACCCACGCACCGAGCACTTCAACGCGGGCGCCTTCCAGGGCGCCAGCATCGCGTCCATTTGTGATTCAAGCAAATGGAGTAAAAGGGAATCCCACTGGCTTTACATCAAAATAATCTGTCCCAGGGGCCGATCAGGGCATATTTCAACCTGGGAAGACACGCGAACGCCAAGGTCTCATTGCACAGAACCAACCCAACCAGCGGCTCCGACTTAGAGTGAGGAAGCTGGCAGTCGATTTTACCTACACACAGAGACAGAGAGAGAGACAGACAGACACACAGAGAAAGAGAAAAACAGATAGATACGCAGAGACACACAGAGACAGAAATAACAGAGATAGAGACACAGAGACAGATAGAAACAGACACACAGAGACATGTAGACAGAGACCCAGAGAGAGAAAGACACACGGAGACAGAAATACAGAGACAGAAACAGAGACACAGAGGGAAACACAGAAACAGACAAACTGTGTGAGCAAAAGGGAAACGTGTACAAACTTGGCAAATGTCACATAAACCAACTCTAACCATACACACAGCACTGTAAATTTTTAAGGGGTATGTGTTTGTTATTTCTATAATTAAAAATTAATTTAGGGCGCCTGGGTGGCTCAGTGATTAAGCGTCTGCCTTCGGCTCAGGTCGTGATCTCAGGGTCCTGGGATCGAGCCCCGCATCGGGCTCCCTGCTCAGGGGGAAGCCTGCTTCTCCCTCTCCCACTCCCCCTGCTTGTGTTCCCTCTCTCGCTGTGTCT
>NC_058415.1:955742-986035 GCF_002201575.2 Neomonachus schauinslandi | reverse complement strand
CTCCCTCTCCCACTCCCCCTGCTTGTGTTCCCTCTCTCGCTGTGTCTCTCTCTGTCAAATAAATAAAATAAAATAAAATAAAATAAAATAAATAAATAATTAATTTAAAAATCGTCTTTAGGGGCACCTGGTGGCTCAGTCAGTTGAGCATCCAGCTCTTGGGTTTTGGCTCAGGTCATGATCTCAGGGTCGTGGGTGTCTGGCTCTTCGCTCAGTGGGGAGCTGCTTGGGATTTTCTCCCTCTCCCTCTGCCCCTACCCCCGCCCAGACACGCACACTTTCTAAAAATAATTAAAAAACAAAAAATTAAAAAATCGTCTCTAAACCTACCGCAGTCGCTGGGTGCTGGCCCACACCCTCTCGCTGAGCCTGATGTGGGCTGAGGTGGGCAGCTCTCACACCACGTGGTGGAGAATCCTACCGCGATGTTCGCTGTACCTTCCGCTGTGCGCATGTCTGCCCACCCATCGGGTCCCTTCCCCAGTGATGTGTGCGCAGCCTGGAGTCCCATCATTTCACCTTTACAAGGCGCAGAGTTTTCAGGCCATCCACACACACTGAGGCCAGAGGGACAGCCGAGCACGGGCCCTGTGTTTGGACCAGAGCACAGTGCAGACGCGTGTGTGGGGTGTGGCGGGGTGTGGGGTGTGGGGACACGGAGGTGCGTGTGTGTGTGCGGCATGCACATGGGTGCAGGTGTATGTGTATGCACACGCGTGTGGGTGTGTGAGCGATCAGACGTGCACATTACTTTCGGAAGTTACCACTAAGAGGTAACGTCAGCGGTCTCTGGGGAGGAGCACTCATCGGCCTTTCCTGCACACCCTCTTGTACTGTTTGAATTTTACACAACGTCTACTTAACAGAAAGCACCGCAAACGAGTGAAACACATTTTGAGAGTGTGGCTGTCGTCGAAGCCAGAGAGCCGCTGAGAGTCGACAGGAAGAGGACATTTGCGACAGACCACCCACCCACACTGAACCCGCCTGCGATCCCTGTCTGTACGGTGGGCCGGGCCAGTGCCGGGACCCCTGACCACAGCAGAGTGTGGTGGTCTCTCCGTTGCCGCCTGGAAACTGTCCCCCCGACAGTCAAGCTTTTAAAGTGGGAAGTGGCGTGTCATGAGGAAAGCTTTTTCCAACACGAAGTGTATGCTCATTAATTAATTTTTTGGTCTGTCGAAAAATGGAGCGATGATGTAGTGACTTTATTCTCTGAGGAAACCTGAGCAGGTCGGAAGGAAGCCAACGGCAAGCAAACGGTCTCCAAGTGACAGGCAGCTACTGGTTTGAATTTAAATGGCCTACTTTGAAGAACATTAGCTATGATTTTAATGATAAATGAAGTATGTGCCTATTAAGTAAATTGAACAGGCTATTTTGGTCTTTCGACACGAACAACCTGAAAGAGCGGCCTGGGCAGGCTAAGTTCTACTTGGCACTTATTCACAGGATGGACGGGAAACGCCAAGTCCTGATCCTCAGCTCTCAGCTGCATTTTTAGGCCACCGAGGGCAAAGGTCAGGACACCGTTCTGCCTGGACGTGCAGAAAACGCTGGATCCTCCCTCCCAGTGTTCTGAGATTCAGAGCGATTCCCAGCAACCTACCGTTGACACTCTGGGAAATGTGGTAAAGGTTTCAGAGGTCGGGTACTACAAGGGGCATGACCCTGGGGACAGATAATCCCAATGGCAATGGTCACGGCTCAGAGCATCATGACCGCTGGAGACCACGGCCATCTGTGGCCCCAGGGCAACAGTGTCCCCGCGGGGACGCCCCCACCAGGCGCAGGACTGACGTCCCCTGCACGGAACAAGGAGCTGGACGGAGCGCTCCATCCCGCTGGCTTGGGGCACGGGAGGCTCTGGATCTGTCTGCCCGTTTGTCCCCACCTGTCCTGAGAAGCTGGGCTTCGGGGAGCCAAAGACACCGCGGGGCCCGCCCCGGAAGAAGGCTCGCCGATACCTGCGTCCACGCCCGCAGCGTGCACAGGGCTTGAGGGTGTGGGGAGGGCAGCACTCACAGGCCAGGGAGGTGGCGCTGGCCGGCAGCGCGGCGGGGGGGGAGGTGCTGGTCCGCCTCGGGTTCCTCAGGCTCCAGCGGGCCGCCCTGCGCATGATAGGTCACCTGGACCTGCAGGGGTGCAGGCGGGCCCCTGGCCTTGTCAGGGCTGCCCGGGTCCCGGTGCTCCGGGGGCTGCAGAGCCGGCCAGATCCTCTCCCGCCGCCACTGGATCAATGCCACACGGTCGCGGATGGACTTGGCCACAATCTTCACGTCACTCTCGTGGAAGAATCCCGACTCAATCTGCAAAGGGAGGCGCCATGTGATTACTGGGGCCCTGCCGTCTGCACCACCAGCTCCCGCTCACGGTGTCTCTGCAGAGGTCCCTCCTCAGGCCCTCACCCCACCTCTCAGAGACGCTCTCATCTTCCCATTAGGAAATACCCTCCCGCCAACGGTAAATCTGCAGGGAGCACGGCCCTCTGAGCCTGCACAGCCCCCCTCCTGGGACAGGACGCAGCAGGTGGTTGGGCCTGCCGGGTGAGGGGAGGGGAGAGACCCTCAGCTGCCTCCCGCAGGCGGGCCCTGGGCATTCCCCGAGAAGGCACGGACGGAACAAGGCGCACCCTGTGTCTTGAGGCCAGGAGGGTAAGCACCCATGCCCAGAAAATTCTGAGCCCAGGTGAGCATCGGGAGAGCGTCTGGGAAGGGGCCCTGGACCTCCGGGAAACGTCACGGCTCTCCCTGAGGAAATCTCTGGTAAAACCACGGAACAGCAGAGGCCAGCGTCCACACCGACGCTGCGGCAGCCCCGTGTGGGAAGGGAGAAAGCGCCAAGGTTTTGGCACTGGTCAGGAACGGCGAGCTCGTGGCTTTCCACACACAAAAGAGAGAAGCGCGCCCAGATGCAGACGTGAGCGTGTGGAAGGGCACGGTGCAAGCCTGCAGAACACTGGGCAGGCCTGCGGAGGCGCCCGGGGTCTGGCCAGCGCGAGCGGGTGGGGGGAGGAGGACGAGGGGCCTAGACACCTCGCTGGGCCTGAAAGAGAGGCGGACCCAGAACTGAGGGGACGTGCAGGAGGACACAGGCGTCAGCACCACGGGCCAAACGTGCACAATCTGGGCATCAAAAGGCACAGCGACCCCACGGTGGTCGGAGGAGTGTGTCCACAAGTGCACACGAGGGGAACGCAGCTATCACTGCTGCTGTGGGGCCACGTGGTGTGCCGTCCCTGTCCCTCCCACGCGCGGATCACTGTTCACGGGAAGCTGAACCATCAGTGGCCCAGGGAACAACCCATGGGCTGAATATCGAGTCTCCTGCCAGGAGCCAGGTGGGCGGGCATGGATGCCGAATGACCCTCGGGCCTGGTCAGCCGCAGCCAACACCCCAGCCACGCGGTGTGGCGAACCCAGAACCAGAAGGACCCACTTAGCCACTCCTAGACCCCGGACCAGGAGGACGCAGGAGACCATAGGCCCGTACGGCACTGCGTCTGAGGGACGTACCCTGTGGTCACCGGTAACTCACCAACAAAGCCACAGTCCACAGAGCTACAGGTAAGTGGAGGGTTTGGAGAAAATGGGTGTTTACCCAGTTCCAAGGTACAGCCCGTGACATATCGTCACCCCACACGCAGACCGTGGGCAGACACCCCTCGACCGTGTGCCCACGGGGAGTGTCGTCCGGGGCTGGCCACGGTGAGGACACGGCCCCACACCAAGTGCTCCAACAGACGCCGACGTGACCGCGAGGGAGCTGCGCCGGTGCCTGTCATGGCAGGATAACCAAAGACGGTCCCACCCAGAGGAGCTCCTGCCTTGAGGGAGTCACTCCACATCAGGGGGCGCCTGGCAGCCCCGAAGCGGCTCTCCCGATCTGACCGGGGACGCAGCTGAGCAGGAAAGCTGCTGTCTGTGGGCAAAGACGCGGGCACATTCGAGGTGGCAGGGCATCGGCCTGGGTGTCCCCTCAGACGGTTCTTTGTTGCACATCTGCAACTTTTCCGTGAGTTCGTGACTGATCAGTTCAAAATCCCTCCACCCCGCTGGACAGAACGAACCGTGTTAAAATCCCGCAGCCCTCTGGGCAGTCGGCCTCCCGCCTGCCTCAGGCACGGCAGCAGCGGTGTGAGCGGCAGCACGCGGCCAGGACGCGGGCGAGGGGCCGGGTCCGGCCGGAGACCGCTGACAGGGAGGCGCCCCGCGGACGCGCCTGCCCGCTGCCCAGTTTTCCTTCTGTCTCTGTCCTCGCGGCCACACCCCCCCCGCAATCCTCTCCAAGGTGTTTCTTCTATTTTTTCCCAAACGGGGAGAACTGAGCCCCATTCTCTGCCACGCTGAAGCGTCGGACCCGGAGGCCGCGAAGGCAGGAGGGGCTGGTGCGCAGACACCGGGACCCTGGGCTGGGCTGCGAGCCCCTCTCCCGGGGTCCTCACGAGGTCGCTTCCGGGTCAAAGCCAGCCCAGCCCCCACAGAACTCGCCCTTCTCTCAGCACCTGGGGCACTCGATGGGTCCCCTGCGCCCGCCCGTGAGCCAGCCGCTGGGAGCTGGTTTTAGGTGACGACATGGGTGCGGGGTTCACCGGTGCTGGGCCCCACATTTGGAAGAAGTAGGCGTGATCCATTACAGCTGTTGGTGAGTGACCACCCAGAGCGGCCGGGGGCAGCGAGCCTGAAACGCTGCCCACGAGGGCTCCTCGGTCGGGCGCCTGGCCCAGAGGCGGCCTGGAGAAGCCCCGGAGAGGGAGGGTCTGACCCAAGGCGGGATCTGGGCCTACGGGCGGGCGGGGCGGCTAGGACGGCCGACAGGAGAGGCTCCCCGCCAGGAGCCGGGAGCAGCGGCCAGGCCCACCGGGGGCGCTCGCACCGGGCCCACACCCCGCCGTGGGAATGGGCCACTGTCGGCTCATCGCTGGCTCATCCTCGTCCCCGAGTGGGGGGGGGTCCACATCGTTCTGCCATCGTTCTTCAACCAAACACAGCGATGCGCGGAAGGCACGGATGCCGCATGGCCGGTAGGACGCTCCTCACGAGAAGGTGCTTTTAAAGATGATGAGGGGAGGCGCTGGGTCCAGGGGTCTCCACTGTGAACTCACGGACACCGCCCACTGAGTCCAGCCAAGAGCCAGGGAGCCGCGCTGACGGTGGGCGAGGCGGCAGGCCCAGGTGCGGGCACGGGACCTGCGGGGTCCGGGATGCGGAGGGGTCGCTCAGGAGGATGGGTGGCCCTAGAAAAGCTCCCAGGTCCCGTGTGGGCACCACCACATCCCACAGCTCAAGCGCGTGTCAACGGCACCGAGAACGGACCCAGGCTGGAGGAGATGCCTGGTCCAACTGAGGCACAGGAATCCATCTGTGCCGCGGTCTCATCGTCCCCAGGCACTGCCGCGGCACTTGACCCCTGCTGGGCTCTCGCCCGAATCCATCTTGGGCAGGAGGGTTCCCTGGCCGCGTGGAGCAGGCACGGTGCCCACGGGAGACCCAGAGCTGCTGGCCTCCCGGGTTTCCCGAGGCGCCCACACTGGCCCGGCCCCGCCAGCCCTGATGGACACAGTCCTCACCGCCGCCCCAGGGACCCACCTCCCTTCCCCCTGCCACCGGGACAGCGCTAGCTCCCGGCCCGGTCCCCCATTCCCGTGGGCCCCCCAGGACTCTCAGCACTCGCCCTTCGCTCCGGCCTGCACGCCCCCTGGCTCATGAACGTTTGTGCGTTAAGCTGGGCAGCAGGTGGGAGGGGACCGCCCTGCTGCAGCACAAGGACCCACAGCAGCCCTGAATCCCGGGACTCATGTGCTGCTCACCACAGCACAGCTCCCGCTCAGCAGCCAGCAGCTCAACATCCTCTCGGATGCGCAAGCGACACGCCGAGTTGGAGCCACGAAGAGCGGCGCTGTCCCGTGTCTGGGCCCAGGGATGTGACCGGCAGCTGGGAAGGTGCGGGTGGTCCTGACCTGGGCTCCTGGCCATCAGCGATGTCCTGCTCACCACACGTGCAGGACACTCAGCCTGCCAGCCCTGCCCTGATGCACCACGCACGGCAAGATCCTGGGACTCTCACCTGCTGCCGTCCGCCCGCCGCACTGGGCCTCGGCCCTCAGCCCACACCTGCCGTGGCACAGCTGGCTGTTCCCTCATCCGAGCAGGGGCTTGAGGACCGGTGTGGACTCTCGTCCCACCCTCCAGGGCCAAGTCCACACCCTCCTCCTCGAAACCCACCAGGGCCAGGGGGTCTAGCCGTGAAGCACCGTTTCTGAAAGCCGTGCTCCATTCGGTAAGGCCTCCCCTGCAGCGAGCGTGGTTTCACTTGCGCTCGCCTTCTACACGAAAATCAGTGTCCCCTTCCTCACGTGCGCCTTTCCCTCCGAGATGCTGAACACCCTACGCCCCTGCTCCCGGGCACCGCGCCCTCAGCAACAAAGTGAAAGATCAAACCAAAGGCCACATTCACGCGGTCAGCCAGACTCTGGCCAACACAGGCCCTTCCTCATACACCCAGGCCCCCAAGTCCCTCCGCGCCCCGCTCCTCAGGGCCCCTCACCGCGCGGCCTCGGGGCGGATGCATCGGTGCAGCGGGGGCCCCACCTGCGCTGTCCTTCACCAACACACGCACCCCACGGGTGGGATCCGCGCGCCCAGGACTGCCCGCTCACCGCGGGGCCACACCCCTGTTCTGAGCTCCTGCGCATCTCTGGAGACCACGGCTTTCCAGGCACACCCCTGCCCCCGTGGGTACCCGCCACCCCCCTCCACAAGCAAGTGCCCTGTTACCATCTCCTGTGCCACACCGTCAGGCGTCTCCCTCTCCAGGTCAAAGGTGAACTCTATGGCCCCATTGTCCTTGGGCTTGCCCTTCAGTTTCTTGGGGTCCTCAACCCAGAGCCGCAGGGCGATGGTAGACTTCCTGCCGTGGTCTTCCTCCGCCAGTTCCACCCTCACGCCCGTGTCCTCTGCGAAGAAGGCGTGGCTGAGCAGGTCCTTGATCTCGTACCTGAGAAGGGGCAGCCAACGGGACGGTGAGGGCATGGCTGCTGGCGAGGCCCCAGAGGGCCCGGCTCCCTCTAGAAGGTCCTCTGGCTACGCAGCGGGCAGTGCGGTCCTCGAGGAAAGCGCACAACAGAGCACTCCCAGGGTGAAGGGAGACTGACGCCTGAACACAGCCAGCTGCACGGCACCAAAGGCTGCTTCTCTCTCTCCTTATAAAAAGGCAACGTCCCCATCACAAGAGGCTCCGGGAAGTGAAGTTTCCAAACCTGGCTCCGCACCCTGCAGACAGGCCTGCGGCAGCGCCTCCAAACCCCCAGGGTCACCGGTGAGGCTGAACCGCGGGGCCCTGGGCGTCCCGGCTGCTGGGTGTGGTCACAGTAACCACTCCCCATCCCTAAACAGGAGCTTGTCCGGGTGCCGTCCTGGGCCTGGCTTCCTCCCAGCGTCCTGTCTGATCCGGCGGCCCCTCCCCTATTCCTGCGTCCCATGGACAGGCGGAGGAGCCCACGCCCTGTGGACGCTCACCACCCAGGAAAGGGGGAGCAGACACATGCCTGAGGGGGCCCCTGGGGAGCAGAGGTCGTGGCCCCTGCTGGTCCTGGTCTGGAAGGTGGTCTTGTGGGGTCTGCTCTGAGGGTTCTTTAGCTCTACATGGTTGTTTCTATACTTCTCTGATGGGAGCTCTACTTCACGATTTCTTAGTTATTTTCTCTGAAAGAATAGAACACGATAACCCGCAGGGGACAGGAGAGCGAGCCCAAGGATCAGAACAGGGCGCCGGCATGAGAGGTGAGGGCCATGGAAAAGAACACGGATCAAGGGTGAGGACAGGGATAGGATGGCCTTGTGCTGGGTGCACAGGATGAGGAGGGTACACGAGGGGTCAAGGAAGAGGTGTAGGGGGGGGGGGGGAGGGATGGGGGATGAGATGAGGGAAGGGCAGGGCAGGGGAAGATGAAGGTGGGAGGAGAGGAAGGGAGAGAGAAGACGAGAGGGAGGGTGGAGGAATGAGGAATAAGAGGAAGGAGAGGGAGGAGGAAGAGGAGGAAGGGAGGAGGGAAGAGTAAGGGGAAGAGGAGGGGGAAGAAAGGGGGGGCAGAGGGGGAGGAGGGAGAGAGGAGGAAGAAGGGGAGGAAGGGGGGAAGGAGGGAGGGGAGGGAAGGAAGGGAGGAGGGCGAGAGGGGATGGGAGGCTTCCTGGCTGACCAGCTGAGGAGGTGGGGGCTGGTGTGGGGGCAGCTCAAGGGCTCTGACTTGTGGGCTTTGGGTTGAGCATGGGTGCATGGACCTCACAGTCTGGAGGTGACAGGAGGGGCAGGCTGAGGGCACGGGGGAGCCCCTGCTGCAGCCTGGGTGGGTGAGAAGCCCCTGGCAGAGCGGGGAGGCTCCGGGATGGCCCCAGACCAGGGAGCATGCTCCGGGCAGCAGAGGTGGGACCTGGCCTGAGGCAGCCCATCTCCCGTGAGCGCGGGCAGTTGCGGGGATTTCAGCATGAGCGACACCCAGACCCAGCGCCCCACCGGACTCACCTTTCCTCCTTGTTTTTGCAGATGCACTCCCCAATAATCTCCTTGATTTCGGGATCGTGCACTTTCTCAAAGCTGGCAGGCTTGATGCCCTGCGAGACCAGAGGAGCAGAGTCAGGGACAGGACAGGACTTGTTTCCCGCTCAGCTACACCAGCCAGGCAGGGGGACGGCAGGAGGGGCGCAAACTGGCTGGGGACGCGGCTCACGCTGAGTGCGGAGGGGCTATCGGGAGCAGCGGGGTCTGGGGGAGAGCCCGACCCAGCCCCCGCCCCCGACAGGAGCGTTCCCACACCCAGCAGAGATACGGCAGGCGGCCAGGGCGACCACCTTCCTCACCACACCCTCCCGCCCGGTGTGGTCACCGCTGCTGGCCGAGGCCACCAGACACTCTGCCCCACTGCGACCACGGGCAGGGCTGCCTTCCAAGGCCTGGTGGCTCCAGGGTTTTGTAAGCATCTGTGCCGTGGAGTCCCACAGCCGGGCGGTTTCGGGAGCATCCACACTGACCACAGACCCGGTGGGTGCCGGCAGGGCTGGCTGCAGCTTGGCCAGTGATGGCCGTAACGCGGGGGAGCAGAACCCCGGGGTGCAGCCCTGCAGACAGTGGGGACTCGGGAGAAGCAGGGGCTGGACTGCAGGGGCAGGGGCTTGGGGGAGGGACAACGGATTCTTAAACACATGGAGGACCTCAACCATCCCATTCTTCAGCAAGACTCTGCCTTCAAAGTCTATCTTGGCTGTTCTAACATAGAGAACATGAGCGGGAGTGCAGGGCGGCCTCCAGCCCAGAGTTGGACCCAGGAGTGTAGGACCCGCAGGGCTCCTGCCGCCCGGCAGGGTGCTGTGCCCCAGGCCCCAGGCCAACTACCAGTGGGGGCCATGTGCACACGCTCAGCAGAGTCTGCGGCGACAGACTGGGGCGCTGGGCTCCAGGCGCGGCCAAGGGACTCCCCTCGGAGGTGAGAACCCCAGGCCATACCACTGAAGCCAACAGAAAAAGAGGTTTAATTACACAGGAGGAAGGGCCAGGGTCCCGGCGGGAGGCAGGCGGCCTGAGAAACTCTAAGTGCACGTAAGTGTGGGCCACACACACCTCTGAAGGGCCGAGGCCCCCAGAGTAGGAGAAGAACATGCAAGAGGAACAGGTACTGCTTTGAAGGGGCTCGTGTCCCCAGATTCAGAAGCATGGAGTCGGGGTGCTGGGAGCGGGGACACCGAATCCCTGCAGGACCGGGGATCAGGGCCGACGCCGGGGCTGGAAGGTGTGGGTGTGTGTGCCGCGAGGGGCCAGCAGGCCCACAGGGCATTACTGCAAACCACGCCAGCCGTCCGGAACACCCCTCCCCTCTGGTTTCCTCGGGGAGCAAGGGTGGGACCTGACCTTGCTTTGCCCAAGCTGACATGGGTCCACACAGGAGCCCTGCTTCCTGGGGCCTCAACGAGGGAATCCAGGGTGGCTGAGGAACACCCCAGTGGGAATCAGTCCTGTTTCCCCAGCCCAGCGGATGGACCACAGCCCCGTCCACGTGGGCACCCAAGAAGTAGGGCTGGCGTGCTGCTCCCCCGCACCCCTCCAAGGCCTGGGAGTGAGGCCCTAGCCTCAGGTGACCCCTGCCCCATGGAGGGCCACTGCCCACAGCCAACAAGCCCACCCTCTCCTGCCAGCATTAGCAGGGAGCTGCACGCCTCCCTCTGTGTCTCTGACAAGGACCAGCCAAAAACTCTGCCATCCCCCTCAGCGGCACACAGGAGGGGCTCAAATAACTGAATTAAGACTGAAGGAGCGACATGAGCTAAGACCTGTGGGGGAGCGCAGGGTGGAGGGCGAGGCGAGGGCAGGTGCCCTGGGCAGCCAAGGACCACGCTCCTCGTGCATCTGCAGAAGTGAGGGGGGCGCCAGGCTGAGGCGAGGCAGCCAGGACTCAGGGGCCGTGGGGCCTGGTGCCCAGAAAAGCTACGGCCTCACCAGGCAGGACGGCCGCGGAGGGAGGGCAGGGTGATCGGCTTGCAGAGCTGAAGCCGCTTGATTAAAGCGGACGACTGCGTGGGCACACACCAGGACACGGGAAAGCCAGCGGCCCCGGGAGCGGCCCAGAGGAGGGTCTCTAGGGACAGGCGGCCGGGCGCCTCCCAGAGAGGCCTCGAGTCGTGCACGAGGCCCACCGTGGCCAGGCCTGTCCACCACCAGCTCAGAGACCCGAGCAGCCACCCCGCTGAGGCAGCCTCAGTTTCCCCTCTGTGACAGCACCCTTCCCTTCCTCACACGGTGCTGTGAGCGCTTCACCACGCACGGCCCCTCGCGGTGGCCAGTGGACTCACACAGGTGACCTTCCGGTAGATCTGGGCGGCGTTCTGGCACTCGGAATAGGGGTACTCGGAGGTCGCCATCTCCAGCATGCACATCCCAAAGGCGTAGACGTCCACAGACTCGTCGTAATGCTCCTCGTACATCTCGGGCGCCATGAACTCAGGGGTACCTGTGTCCAGAAGCAAGGGACGCGGGGTCAGCAGCCACTGGGCCGGGGAGCCCCTCCCCATCAGGCCCAGAACCTGCAGTTCTAACAGGACTGCTCTGCAGACAGTTCCCGAAACGCCCCCCGGACCCTCCCGATCCTAGGTCACATCAGCTCACGGCACTAGGGGCCCCCCCAGCTCCGAGCCCGCTACCCCAGAGCCAGGGCACGCTCTGTGCCCCGGACACGGAGGCGCCGCACGCCGAGAAGCACACCCCTCCCGGCCACAGGCCCGACTGCCCGCGGCAGACAGACACGCACAGTCCCCGCAGAGCGACCGAAGTCGAAAAGTCCCGCAAAGGCCCCAGATGTCCCCAGACAGACACTACATGGCAGTGTGTCAGGCGGCACAGAAAGGAGCGTCTGTGCTGATGGTGCCGGCCAGGTGCCCGCAAGGTGTTCCCAGCACCAGCGGTTCCAAAATGACGCCTCCTCCGAGTCTCACACGTGGAGTGAAGCAAAGTATTCGGCTGTTCGTGCACTACGACCTCTCCACAAAACAGCAAGCACAGACCCAAGAGGACACATCAAGGAGGCAGGGTTCCGGCTGATTTTTCCTTTAGTTACACTGGTCTGGGGATTTTTATTTTTCCGTAACAAGCTTCTGCTCTAAAAATCACAAAATCCTCCTATTAAAACAGGTCCAACCGAGTGCCTGTCCAGCCGAACTCAAAGCAGAGGGAAACGTCGGGAACGTCTCCACCTTCTCCGCTTCCTCCCCGCCAACCCTTTCAAAATGTTCCTGTTTCTTTAAAAAGCAGGTGCAGGGGGCGCCTGGGTAGCTCAGTCGGTTAAGCGACTGCCTTCGGCTCGGGTCATGAACCTGGAGTCCCGGGATCGAGTCCCATATCGGGCTCCTTGCTCAGCGGGGGGTCTGCTTCTCCCTCTGACCCTCCCCCGTCTCATGCTCTCTCTCTCTCATTCTCTCTCTCAAATAAATAAATAAAATCTTTAAAAAATAAATAAATAAATAAATAAAAATAAAAAATAAAAAGCAGGTGCAGAACAGCGCGGGCTGTGTCCAAAAGCACGTGTGGGGTCATCAAATGTTTTCATGGCTCTCTGGGACGCAGAGAGGTGACAGTACACTTCAACTTGTTCTCATGCACCCACAGTTTCAATGTAACACGTATTATACACAACGAAACAAGTGGACATTTTGGGTAAGAAATGGCAAAATCGAGAATCTATCTTCAGGTTTATGTGTGTGTATAAAGAATTCTAGGAGATTCTGGGGGCGTCTGGGGGGCTCAGTCTGTTGAGCGTCTGCCTTTGGCTCAGGTCATGATCCCGGGGTCCTGGGATCGAGCTCCGCGTCGGGCTCCCTGCTCAGCGGGAAGCCTGCTTCTCCCTCTGCCTTTGCCCCTGGCTCATGCTCGCTCTCTCTCAAATAAATAAAATCTTAAAAAAAAAAAAATTCCAGGAGATTCCAAATCAGAAATAATGGGAACAGGGTGGGGGAGAGAGCAGGAATCTGAGGGACCTTGCACTGGGAATATCTCCATCTTTTTGGGGTTCTGAACCGCGTGACTGCTGACAATGATTTGCACTTGGCTGTGGGCATCCACAGGGGAAGAGGGAGGCTGGCTGAGCTGCCCCAAAGCCCCACACAGCCTGCCTTTCGAGGGACGGGGCACGGGAGGTGGGGGTGCAGGGGAGGGGGCCAGCTCCGAGCGGGGCTGGGGATGCCCACACGCGCTTGGGCCACGGACACAGACTTTCCTCTCTTTCCTCACTCTGCAGCCACCTAAATCTGAGTGTTAAAAAGAACATGTGTGTGCTCACACACCCACACGCGTGTGTGCCCGGGGCACCTCCCTGGCCCCCTGGCCCCAGTGCAGGTGTCCCGGCCACCATGGCCACGAGCACCTGCAGGCAGCAGCAGCTGGGGACCTGGCCAACGCAGACACGGGGAGAGGGCGGGGATGCTGTCAGAGACAGGTGGCTCTCAGGGACGAACCCCACAAGGGGCCTATAACCCACAGCTGTGTGTGCACACGGCATCAAGGGGCTGTGGCCACAGGGCTTATGGTGAGGACACCTTCTCACCCAACCCATCCCCCTCCTTCCCGTCGGCCGACACAGAGCCCCCAGGCCTGGCACCACGGGGCTCCCCAAAGCAGGTGGAGAGGTCCTCGGACACCGCCACCCAACGTCCAACGTCCAGCATGGGCCACACCTGAAGTACAAACCCAAACACGGGCCAAACCCCCGACAGCTTCGCCCAGAAGTGGGTCCTCGGCATCAACTGTCCCTTCACGTACCCTGGACACAGCACAGAGCAGGGAGCCTGGCTCACAGGCTTGGGGGACCCTCCCCGCACCTGACCGAAGGCCCCCCACCCAGCTGCTGGCCCTCTGCTGTCCAGGGCCCAAGGCGATGTGGTAATCGCCTCTCATTCTCCATGAGTTTGGAGCTTCCCCCAGCTGAGCAAAAGCTGAGGTGACCAGGGACCCCACAGCGCTGGGCCCCCTGTGCTGGGCCTGGGGCTGATGCACCTGCTGGAAATGCCCAGCCTTCACATCACTCCATCAGACCACCCAGCCTGTGTCCGGTACCCTGATACCCCACTTCCAAGAGGGACAGAGCCACCAGCCAGAGAAAGCCCAGGGAGCTTCACCAGGTACCCCACCCCCAAGGTCAGACCTACGAATCCTGCTCGGAAACTGCCAGGTGATCAGAGACGTGCTCCCTCCAGCCAGGCCCCTGCCCATTTCACGGAGAGAGAAACCGAGGCCTAGGTCGGCCCCCGCCCCAGCACTCAACTCCCCAGAGCTACCAGAGGCCCCTGCTCACAGGGCACCCCTGGTGGCCACCCTGCCCCAGATGTCACGTTCCAAACCCACTAACCCCACCAGAGAAGTTCCCAGATTCCCAGCGGTTTCATCTGCCACAAGTTCTGTCCCCAAACGTGCATCAAAACCATGGGCTTGCAAAACCCTGACCTCACCCTCTCATCCAGCTTGTGTCCCCACAGAGGGCTTCAGTGGGCACAGGAGCCTCTCCAGGTCCCACCTGACCCCAGCTGATCCGATCAGGATTTCTGGAGCTACCCCCCGGAGCGGGCTGGCGCTCCCCAGACGTCTCGAACCCCATCAACAGCCGCCCCAAAGCCCTTGCAAGCGCTCTCTCTGCAAAGCCCTAGAGAGGTGCCACCTGGCGCCTGCCGTGTGCCGGGACCCCAGCGCAGCCCCAGTCCCTGTGTGGCAGCTGAGGACGGGGGCCTCACCCAGAAAGGCCACAGGGGCTTCTCAGAGGAGAACGAGAAACACGGGAAGACAAGGCTAGCAAACCAGCACCCACACCAAATCCCCCACGCTGGCTCTGGGCCCCACACCCCCAGGGACTCCCTGCAGTGGGCCTCAGGGCCTGGAGCACCCGCCTCTCTGCCTGCTCCAGACTCACCGGCCACAAAGCCCGAGTCCCTATCATCAAGGCCTCCTTCCCGCGAGTGTCGACCGCCCGCGGGCCCCAGCGGCCTCACCCCCGACCACACAGCCAGGGACCCCCAGGCAGGGCCCCGGGGCAAGGGCTTACCGATCACGCTCTTGGCAAAGGACGCTCTCTTGAGAGTGGCCAGGCCCAAGTCGCCGATCTTCACGGAGCCGGTGGGCCCTGTGATGAAGATGTTGTCGCACTTGAGGTCCCGGTGGATGATGGGGGGCGTCCTGGTGTGCAGGAAGAGCAACCCCTTCAGGATCTGCCGGCACCAGCTGCGGAGCACCTTGGGCTTCATCACCTTGAACCGCTTCAGGTACCTGCGGGGGGGGGGGGCGTGGCTCACCAGCGGCTCCCGTCGCCGGGGGGCCGTGGAGTCACCACCCGGACGGGGACATTCCTGAGACAGGCCCTGGCAGACGGGAGGCCCGGCGTCCCCACCTCCGCGGCCCCTGCGCCCGGACCCGGCCCGCCCCAGGGTCCGGCCAGCGGGCGGGGGCGTGCTCACGTCTTCAGCGTCCCCGAGGTCATCAGCTCGGTCACCAGCACAATGCACCTCTTGCCCCTGGCGCTGGACTCCCAGAAGTCATAGAAGCGCACGATGTTGGGGTGCTGCAGGCCCTTGAGCATCTCGGCCTCCTCCTTGAACCGCTGCCTCTCCAGCTTGGTGAGCTTCCGGTCCTGGAGAGAGACACAGGCTGAGGGGCAGCGGCCACCTCAGCAGACACCCTCCACGGAGCCCGGGGGCCCAGGAGGGAACCCACCAGCCGCCCCGCGGCTCCATGTGTGAGGACGCCGCAGAGGGAGAGGGCCAGGCGCCGGGGCCGCATGGCCCAGTCCCTCTGCGGCGTCCTCCCACACCTGACCCCAAAGCCTCGTGGCCCTGGATGAGCCCCTGCACATGACCTCAGCAGAAAGAGACAGCAGAAAACCCACACGGCAGCACTCACACACTCTCCCCGAGAAAACACCTTCAAGGCCTCACGTCCTCAACACCCGTTTTGCGTGCCGTCACAAGAAAGACACTGGTTCGGTTCCAGTTTACATGCAACTCCGAGGACACGTTCATGACCAGAGCAGATGGGAACCGGAAAACCAGGGCCCCCGCTGGGCCCTGTGGTGCTGGAGGGCACGGCAGACACGCCTCCTGGGTCTGCGCTGACCCCGACCGCAAGTTCACACAGGACACAACAGCACCACCATCGGGGGCTGGGAGTCCCTGTGGGGGCCGCCCACACGAGGCTCCAGCCACGCCCCACGAGGAAGACCGCCAACACCCTCCCCACCCTCGAACCCACCCTCAGTGCCCTCCCTGCGCACCCCGCCCCCACCTGCCACCACCCAGCCCTACCTGTCGGGCTGCACCTGCAGCCTGCGTGGCCCTTCCAGACACCCTCCAGTGGGCTCTCACCACAGAGCGCTCGGAACCACCCCAGAGCTCTGTCGTTTCCAGCCTCGTCCCACAGGGAGCCGCACCTCTGCAGGCCCCAGGGTGGCCGCCTCCCCGCACCTGCGCCTCCCACCAGCCCTGCCCCCCGCAGAGCAAGGAGACACCAGGAAAACCATCGCACGGCTGACCCCAGAAAAACACAGAATTCGGGGACAGAGGCAACTTCAATCTAGTTCATGTGCTCACGGGGATCGAGGAGGCTGACACACATTAAGTAAGAGCAAGATTCTACTTAAAAAGGAACAATCAAGGGGCACCTGGGTGGTTCAGTCGGCTGAGCGTCCGACTCTTGATTTCGGCTCAGGTCATGATCTCAGGGTCCTGAGAATGTCAGGCTCTGCGCTCAGTGGAGAGTCTGCTGGAGATTCTCTCCCCTGCCCCTCCCCCCATTTGTGCTCTAAATAAATAAATAATAAATAAATAAATAAAATCTTTTTTTAAAAAAAGGAACAATCAAGAAAGTGCTCTTGGGGGGCCCCTGGGTGGCTCAGTCGTTAAGCGTCTGCCATCGGCTCAGGTCATGCTCCCAGGGTCCTGGGATCGAGCCCTGCATCCGCCTCCCTGCTCTGCGGGAAGCCTGCTTCTCCCTCTCCCGCTCCCCCTGCTTGTGTTCCCTCTCTCTCTGTGTCTCTCTCTGTCAAATAAATAAAATCTTAAAAAAAAAAAAGTGCTCTTGCAAATTAAGCCTCCAGTTTCAAAATAAGATATTCTGCAATTGAGTGAAACATTACGTACAAAAACATCAACATTTGATCCAGACACCGACATGGAAACATGCTTCACTCAGCAAAAATTATGGCTTATTTAAGAAAAGTCAAGCCACAGGGGCGCCTGGGTGGCTCAGTCGTTAAGCGTCTGCCTTCGGCTCAGGTCATGATCCCAGGGTCCTGGGGTCGAGCACCGCATCGGGCTCCTTGCTCAGAGGGAGGCCTGCTTCTCTCCCTCTTCCCCTGCTTGTGTTCCCTCTCTCACTGTTACTGTCAAATGGATAAATAAAATCTTAAAAAAAAAAAAAAGCCACAGACTGGAGAAACTATTCTCAATAATGTATCTGACAAGGGACTTCATCCAGAACACAGAACTACAATTCCATAATAAAAAAAGGCGTGAACAGGTAAGATGGAGAAACGGCCAACAAGCACGTGACAAGGCGCTCGCCATCCTAAGTCACTAGGAAAATGCCAATTCCAGCCTGGAGATGCCACCTGATGCCCAGCAGCAGGTCAAAGTAAAAGGAGGCTGGTTCCAACCGCTGGGTGGCCGGGAGCAGCCGGGCTCCGGACATATGGCTGCCGGACATGCAAGGGGGCACCAGCAGGGTCCACACCTGCTCCAGGCCCAGCCTCTGCCCTCCAGGTACCCACGCAGGATGGCACATGAGCAGCTCCGCTCAGAATGATGTGGGAACAAAGGCAGAAGAGAAATTACTAAATTTCTTTACTCCCTACAGCCCATTGACAAGTCCTTGAAACAGGCAGAGTGACCTTCCTCTAGGGACTCAACTGCCTCAATATTAATACTTTGCTAAGGGCAAAAGGCAATCCTAGCCTGAGCCCCCTCCACCCCGCCCCCAAGAATTCCTTTGGAAACTTCCTTTATCTCTTACCCCCAAGATACGTGTTGGCAATCATCCCCCAAGCATACGGCCCACCGATATACATCTGAAAGGGTCTCATGACTCAGGTTTTATTAGACAGTAATAAACGACATTTTCCCAACAATAGCTAGCCCCTTCAAGGTCCTGGAAACCTCGCTTCCAAAATTCCTTAGACACTTACGTTATCCCTAACCCCCTCCCAACTTGAAAGTATCTAATGGGCCACTCCTCCTGACCCCACTACAGTTCTTTCTGCCCACGGGTCCTGTCCCTGTGCTTTAATAAAACCACCTTTTTGCACCAAAGACGTCTCAAGAATTCTTTCTTGGCCGTCGACTTCAAACCCTAATAACGTCTTTCCTACATCAAGAACAGCACCAAACTCCTGGAAAAGCAGAGCTGACACGTGGCTGAGGCGGAGGATGCTCACCTCCGGGGCTGGAGTGGGGCGGGGGGGGAGGATGCAGGAGCTGGGAACGGGGTGGGGGTGGCAGCGAGAACTTGTACGTCCTCATAGAGGATGCGGGTCACACAAGTGTGCACAGCTCACCCACTCGGACACTGAATCTGAATCTCATATGTAAGTAATAGCTCAGTTTTTTAAACATCAAAAATTAAAGTGAAAACATCCAGTAACTGAATCAGAACAACAGAAGAGATGTGAACAAAGCAGCAATGGCGGGAAGCCGGCACCGGGGAGGAGGAGACAGCAGAACAGCATCTCCCAAGCTGGACGGTGAGCCGACGGTGAGCCGCTCCGCTCCGCTCCGGTGAGGGTGTGTGGCAGCCAGGCCAGGCCCTCCCAGCGAAATGCAGACGCCCGAGGACAGAGGGCAAGTCCCACCTAAGGAGCACCCAGCCAAACGGACATCAAACCACGCAGCCCGCGACATATTCTCTCCCACGTGACAACCAAAGCTTCCTTCTGGCACCCCTGGTCCAGCCGCACTGCAAGCGTGCCCACAAATCCCAACACAACCCAGCGGAAGGGGTTGCGGCAAAGCTGGCCACAGGCCCAGCCACGTGGGGGAGGAGGGCCGGGCGCCGGGGTGCTCCCCACCCCCACAGGCTTCTGCATCGAGCATCACAGACTCCCTTCCAACCAACCACCGTCTGGAGGAAACTCAGAATGCTTTACATGACGCATTTCGGCATCACTCGGCAGAAGAGAGAGACTTCACTGGACTTTCAGAGCAAAGTGTGTGTCGTAAACGTCATAACTAAAAGCCCCAAGGCCCCAGAGGGAGAGGAGGGTGCCCCGCGGATGCCAAAGGGGATAAATCCAAGACTCAGCGGGAACGTGGTCAGACTTCCAGGACAGTGCCTCTCGGGCTTGGCTGGGCCTGGACTTGGGAGGCGGGAGGGAGCAGACCTCATTTATATTCTAAGCCACCTGGCTATTTTTAACTACGTGACACACTGCTTGATAATTTAAAAGGTCAGCTAGCATGTCATCAGAGCGCTGCCCAGTGCCCCTCACAGAGCTGGCCCCGGTCCTGGTCACTGTGTGCTGATGGCTGGTCAGCCCCATCAGATCAGCAACACCACAGCGGGAGTTTCACTCTTTGTGGACAAAGTCCGAACTGATGCACTGGGACGCCTCGAGGTCATGAGCCAGGGCAGGAGGGAACACCCCCAGTCCTGCCGGAGTCAGGCTGTTCCTGCATGGGGTGGGGTCCGGCTGGACGGGTCACCCCACCAGACACAGAGGAGAGGTCCCACCCACCAGGTGCCCCAAAGATAGTGGGAGCCCATCAGATAGAGGATAAAAGCCTTCTGGCGTAATGCTGTCTCGTCTCCTGTAGGAAAAGGGCCTAGCCGGTCAGGGGCAGCACCCTCCGAGCAGGGGCACGCAGCCCGGTGGTCAGAGCCCTGGGTCCGATGGGCCTCTCCCACACAACCCGGGGTCCAGCAGCTCTGCCCAAACAGAGGCGACAGGTGAAGTCCTCTGACCCAGCGGGCCCCCGGCTGCCTCTGGGGCTTCTGCAGCCCTCTCCTCAGCCAGGCAAAGCCCAACCAACCCTGTGAGGAGCAGAGCTGCCCGGCCCCCCGAGCCCAGGTAGGCGAAGGCGAAGGCGGGGTCCACACACAGAGGACAGAGAGGGGGCATGAGCAGCTAAAAGGATGGTGCCCAGACTCAGCAAAGCCGGAGTCCTGGGGCGACGAGCGGGCATGCGCCCTCTCTCCAGCCCATCTGGTCGTAAATCAAAGCAAAAGAAAGCCTGAGGACCTCTGCTGACAACTGTCCCAAGTCAGGGAATCGGCCCAGGACGGGGGCTCCAGGGACGGCTGACCCAGGATGAGGGTCTCTGTAATCCCTAGCCCCCCCACCCAGTGCGAGGGCCCCTCCCAGGCCCGGGGGCCGTGCCGCAGGCTCCCCGGGCTGCTGCGTTCTTCACCCAAAGCGGGGGGGTGGTGCAGGGTCTGGGACGTCCTTGGGGTGGTGACCGCGTGGAGGGAGCACAGGCGTCTGCCTCACTCGGTCACCAGATGGTCACTGAGGCTCTGGGTGCGCAAGAAGGACTGGGGGGTGGTGTACAAACACACAATCACACCGTCTGAAAACCAGGCTGAAGGGACAGGCGGGCGGCGCTGGCCACCCCCCACCGGGGGCCGTGGGAAAACTCCTGTGGTCTGGGAGAAGGTGCCGCTGCGGTTTCGGTCAGCACGAGGCCAGAGGCCGCCGGGACCACAGCAGGCACTGGGCCCTGCCCCGAGGGGAGCGGAGACTGACAGCACGGGGCCGTCCTGACCCTTCCGGGGCTGAGCTCCCCCACCACGCACACTCTTCCTGCCGTGACCTGCTCCCTCTCAGGTTGGCGGAGGTTTTAAAAATAAACTCACTTTTCTAAACACAAGTGCCCTCCTTAAACGACGAAGTTTGTAGGCTTCTCCCAGTTCCCGGTACAATAAAGGCAGCACGTTAACTGAGGCGCTCGCCTGCGGCTACGACCCGTGGGAGGATGCGCAGACGCAGTGGGAGGGGTCCCCGCGCAGGGTCATCTCTGTCAAGGACCCCGAGGAGGGTGTGTCCTTACGGAGCTCGGCCACTCCACCTCTCCCCCACAGGCAGCGCCACCAGCCGGCCAGGCGCCCCCCAACCCCTCAGGGCTGAGTAAAACAGGGGGCCCTCAGTGCCCCCGGGCAGGGATCCAAACAGTCCCCACAAGCTCAAGTAGCATAAAGGCTGTCCCTGCCAGCATTTTGTGAACATTCTGAAACGGCCCCGCGGCCCTTTTGCAAACACGTGCAGAGAAGCACCTCTAGCCGCAGTGAGGGTTCACGCTTCCACCCCCGCAGACCTGAGGTGCCGCAGCTTTCCGGAAAGCCTTCCTGATGACCGGACTGCACGTCGCCTCCCTAAAATGGTGCAGCCCGGAATTTCGGGTCCCCCGTTTCCCATGGTCGCGGGCTCTGAGGGCCACGCGTCCTGCTTCTGGACTGAGTCACCCTACAGGACGCCGGTGCCCAGCTGACCGCATGGACAGACAGCAGGGGTGAGTGAACACACCTCCTACGAGCCGGGGGAGCCCTGTCCGGTCACCAGCCATCGGCCGGGGGAAACCCTAATTGTGGCCAGATCAAGGCCAGGCTGGTATGGGGCTCAGGTCGGCCACAGAGGGGGAGGGGAGCCAGTTACGGCTGCATCACAGGGCAGTCCTGCCGGGCCAGCTGGCAGCCCCACGAGAGCCTCCACCACTTCCACGGACACACCGTGGGCTGTGTCATCCTGTCCACGGTGGCCCCACCCCTGGATCTTCACCGGGGCCTAATGTCTCTTTCCACCCTGGGTGGGCCAGCCCTCACGGTGCCACCCCACCCACCATCAGGCAGCCCTGTCCCTGGTGAGAGCGAGTGGGTCAGTTCCAGAACGGGCGCCTTATGCTGGGCACCCCTGGGGCAAAGGCCTCTGGGTCATGAGCAGGCTGAGGACCCCCAGCATCCTCCTCACAGAGCACAGACAGTGGGGAGCAGGGGGTGAGGGGAGGCAAGGCCTGCTCAGGCACCAGCGTCCATGGGGCACAGCATGCCCAGGGCCGGCCCGTGGTGCCCGCCCCCAGGCCTGCCACCCAGCAAAACCTCTCCCAGTCCCTCAGGCCTATCAGACCACAGGCAGTCCCAGGCCCCGGCAGACGGATGCGGCCAAAATGCGCTTCCTCTGGAGCCTGAGCAGTCAGCCCTCCGCGGTCCAGCTGGCCCCTCCTGGCCGGCCATGGGGTCTTGACACCACGCTGCGGCCTTGCGGCACCTTGTCCCCTCCGTCCAGCTGGAGAGCACAGAGATCTCCTGGGGTCCACGCTCTCCTACAAGCAGGTGGACAAGGGAGAACAGGGGATGTGGCCAGCAGGGCAGTGGGACGAAGGAGACGGCGAGGCCAGGGCAGTGGACTGCAGCTGCCAAGAGGGGCTTTGCTTTCCCAGGGGAACATCTGCCCTCACCCTGGGACCCTGGGCCAGAGAGGCAGTCATGACGGTAAGTACAGCAGCAAGAGAAACCTGCCAGCCACGCCCTCCAGGGCGCCCGCCCGACGGGGAGCACCAGCCCTGGGCAGAGGCGAGCCGAGGCCCAGCAGCAGCCAGGCCCTGCACTGACCGCACCGCACGTCTGGTTTCTAGGAAGGGCCAGCCCCACCCCCGGCCGCTTCCCCGCAGAGACACCTCAAGACAGATGTGGACACACCATGGTCACAATCAGCCGAGACGAACACCTCCACCAAGGACATGCCTGCAGGGCAGGGGGCAGGACACTCGATTCCACCCCCCTCAGGGTCAGCTGGGGCAGAGCCAGTCAGGAGTCACCCCTCTTCTGGCTCATGGCTGTCCCTCCCCCTGCACAGGGTCCTAAGGCTGGGGGACACCAGGGTAGCGGTGAGGCTTTAAGGTCCTTGCAACAACCTGCTGAATGCTGTGGACTCTCCCGAGAAAGCAGACCCCTATCCCCTGCACACCTCCAACCCAAAGAACCCCAGAACTGCAGCTCTGGCCACTCAGGCATTGTGGGGGGTCCTGACATCTCCCAGTGAAGAAAGCAGTCTCTGGCCACACCCTCTAAAGCCCTCCCCTGGAAAGAATTGGTTAGGACGCCCCTCCTCTCCCGTCCAGAGGCGCTGTCCAGCCTGAGCGATCCCTCCAACAGACCTAAGATGGCCCCAGAGGCCAGGATGCAGGGGCTTCAGCCACCAATTGCCTCAAACCAGTCTGCTGAAGTGGACATGCTCCCAGGCCTGAACATCTATGGTGTCCCTCCAGGCCAGCGCTGCCCAGGGGCCGGGGCAGGGGGTGGGGTGTCCAGGTGCTATGCCAGGGGGCGGGGCAGGGGGTGGGGGCACCCTGCCAGACAGACCCAGTGCGTGTGATCCACAGAGGCTGAGGGAAGTCCGGGGTGAGGAGAGGCCCCACAGCTCCTCGGTTCTTCCCAAGTTGGCAGCAAGAGCCTTCAGGCCACAATCAAGACAAGACAGTAGGTGCTCACTGCACACACACCTGAAATGAGCCACCAGCTCTGGGTGTGACCCCGATGGAGAGACAGGAGCCCCCACATTCAGCCCAGGACAACAGCCGTAAGCTACATAAGGCTGCGAGTGCTTGACGAGCGGCTCTTCCAAACGGAGAGGTCACCTAACTCTAAGATGCGTATACACCAGCTTTCTAAGACACAGTCATTTTTTTAAATTGCTTAAGCCTCATCAACAACCTTATACTGCACACGCGATACGATACTTTGGATGTACTGAACCAAAAAAAATATCATTAAGGTGAATTCCACCGGTTCTTTTTACACATTCAACGTGGCCACGAATGCACGATTACACACGTGGCTCACATTCCCTTCCTACAGGACAGCACAGCCTTCGAGTATCTGCACCAGGCGGCAGGCTAGGAGCCGAGCCACTGGGCAGAGCGTCTGCAATCTGATGGGCAACACCCCAGCTTTCAGTCTACTTTCTCCAGAGGCCTCAATGCTAGGAGAATGGATAACACAGAGCAGAGCAGTGTTCACAAAGGCTGCACTCAGTTCCAGACAGGATTACACGACCCACCCTTATTACAGTATCTGCTCGGAACAAAAGTAAATCTTCTCTAAAGGAAAACAAAATCACCCACAATTTCAAGTATCTCCGTAAGCTTTAAATACACCAATCAAAAATTGCCAAGCCAACTAGGACCTGAGACCAAATGACAGAAAAAACAATAGGGGAAAAAAACAAATGAAAGCAACAAACCCCCAAAGGATCCAAATACTGTAGGTATCAGACAGACATTAACAGTACTGTGGTTAGTGTAGTCATAAAGACAGATAACCGAGAGAGAGAGAGAGAAATCAAGAAACGGACTCTTGACTACAGAGAACACACTGCTGGACCAGAGGAGAGGTGGGGGAGGGATGGGGGAAACAGGTGATGGGGATGAAGGAGGGCACTTGCTGTGATGAGCACCACATGATGAATCACGATACTGTACACCTGAAATTAATATAACACTGTATATTAACTGGAATAATGACAAAATTTAAAACCATACAAAATAAAAATTCTGTAAAGACAGAAAATAGATAACCAAGGTCCACCGGAACTAAAACCTATGAAGTAAAAATCAAATGGAACCTAAAACTAAGAAATGAAATTGGGGGGCGCCTGGGTGGCTCAGTTGGTTAGGCGACTGCCTTCGGCTCAGGTCATGATCCTGGAGTCCCAGGATCGAGTCCCGCATCGGGCTCCCTGCTCGGCAGGGAGTCTGCTTCTCCCTCTGACCCTCCCCCCTCTCATGTGCTTGCTCTCATTCTCTCTCTCTCAAATAAATAAATAAAATCTTTAGGGCGCCTGGGTGGCTCAGTTGGTTGAGCGACTGCCTTCGGCTCGGGTCATGGTCCCGGAGTCATGGGATCGAGTCCCGCATCGGGCTCCCTGCTCCGCGGGGAGCCTGCTTCTCCCTCTGACCCTCTCCCCTCTCATGCTGTTTCTCTCTCTCTCTCTCTCAAATAAATAAATAAATAAAATCTTTAAAAAAAAAAAAATAAATAAATAAATAAAATCTTTAAAAAAAAAGAATATTTATAACAAAGAGTCTACCCTGACCACACACAAAACCTTCATCCTGGCTCCATCCCCAACCACAATAAAAGCCAGAGCCAGGGCGCCTGGGTGGCTCAGTCCGTTAAGCGTCTGCATTCGGCTCTGGTCATGATCCTGGGGTCCCGGGATCGAGGCCCGCATCGGGCTCCCTGCTCGGCAGGGAGTCTGCTTCTCCCTCTGACCCTCTTCCCTCTCATGCTCTCTGTCTCTCATTCTCTGTCTCAAATGAATAAATAAAATCTTTAAAAAAAAAAAAAGAAATTAAATAGGGAACTCAATATATGGGCTTAGCAGCAAATAAGACACAGCTGAAGATGGGATCAGCAAACTAGAAGGTAAGACCATAGAACATATGCAGACTGGAACATGGAAGCACAAACACGTGGAAAATACAGGAAAGAGGACACAAAGCTCATAGAACACAGTGAAAAGGTCCAACCTATGGGTAAACAGGATTCCCGAAGAAGAGGGCATAAAGATGAGACAAAAGCAATATGCATCAAATAACACTCCAAAGTTTTCCAAAATTGAAGCAAGACATCCAGACATAGATTCAAGAAGTGCTATAAGCCAGAGCAGATTAAATATAAAAAACAAACCACACTGGATACAATATAGCAAAATAAAAATAAAAACTGAACACATAAAGGAAATCTTAGGGGGCGCCTGGGTGGCTCAGTCGGTTAAGCATCTGCCTTCGGCTCAGGTCATGATCCCAGAGTCCTGGGATCGAGCCCCGCATCGGGCTCCCTGCTCCGCG
This sequence comes from Neomonachus schauinslandi, assembly GCF_002201575.2. Classification (NCBI taxonomy): domain Eukaryota; kingdom Metazoa; phylum Chordata; class Mammalia; order Carnivora; family Phocidae; genus Neomonachus; species Neomonachus schauinslandi. The sequence continues at coordinate 960,686 of NC_058415.1, read as the reverse complement.
GGAGGCCTGCTTCTCCCTCTCCCACTCCCCCTGCTTGTGTTCCCTCTCTCGCTGTGTCTTTCTCTGTCAAATAAATAAATAAAATCTTTTAAAAATAAATAAATAAATAAAGGAAATCTTAGAAGCAACGCTGCAAAAGGCAGGCAAGAGGCGGGGGTGGATAGACCGAGTTTAGTGTCCTAAGACCCTTACATGCCCAGAATGTGGGAGAAGTCAAGGATATGGGTCATCATCTCTGGTGGAACCAGTAAAACTTACAAGAAAATGCATGACGAACTTCCCAAACACAAATTCCAACCGGCCCACAACCCTAAGAACGGTGCGTCCAACTACAGGGCAGCCTCACCAAGCCACACCTCAGCTGTTAAATTTACCACTGCGTACATACGCAAGGATGCAATGAAATTATGATCAAAACTTACAAATTCCCAGTGACATCAAGTAAAATAAAATGGCAGGTGAAATAAGGTTGCGGCCATCATCCTACTGTGCGCCATCCTCCATCCTGCCCCCCTGGCCGTCCGCCCTACAGCCCAGGACTCCTAGGTGCGCCCACGCAGAAGCACAACCACCCCCAGGCTCCGAGGACCTTTGGGAAGATGACACGTTTGTCCCTCCCAAGATCAAAATGGAATTCCAAGTCCAACAGGAGCCAGTGCTCAGTGGGCTCCCCTCTGCAGGTGGGTTCATTCCCCAGGTGATGATAAAGCCATCTCCCCAACTCACGACTGAGACACAGAGAGGCCGGGCCTGGTGCCCCAGGGGGAATCTCTGCCCCCACCTCCAACAGGTGGGAACCCTGAAGCCCAGGAGTAAAAACTGAGGTGACCCCCTGATTGGGGTCAGGACGTCCCTCCTTGGCGCTCACACCCTGGCAGGTGAGGAGATGCCCCCCACACACACCCGCATCTCTCTCTCACTTCAGGCAAGCATTTACCAACAGCCATGGCCTGCCAGACAGCCGTGCACCAGCCAGGCCCAAAAAGGTACCCTTGGGCAAGACCGCTGCCCTCACGTCTCAACCCTGATGCTGTCCAGTTTACAGAGCACAGGGAGGCTGCACACCAGCAGGTCGGCCACAGCCCCGGCTTCCAGACGCGAGTCCTTGGCTACAGGCTACTGCGGGGGCCCGAGTGCCCTGAGTCCTGGGGGCCGGTGTTTGGAGGGCCTGGCTGAAACGGCATGACCAGGAACAAGCAGGCCTCTGTCTGGGAGACTGATGGGGTGGGGACAGCCTCTCTGCACACTGCCCTGCTAGGGGGGCACCCTCTCGCACTGTGACCCCGGCAGACAGGTAAGCAATGGGATCAGCTATGCCACCTCCGGCCAGCCTCCTCATTTCCCTGTCTGGCTTTGACAAAACCCAGAGCAGCCCAGAAGAAAGGGAATGAAATCCTCCACCCTGTAGCTGCTGCTACAGGGTCTGGGCCGGCCCCACCACTGACGGGCAGAGCAAGCAAAAGAGTAAGGAAGTGAAAGAGCAAACAGTGGGAAAGTGCCTGCAGGGCCTGCCCCCCACCCCTCCATCCCCCACCCCTGCTCAGCATCCCAGAGAAGAGGCAGGGCCTGTCCCCCACCTCCCCTGCGGGGCTGCCCAGGGCTGTGGACCTGAGACCCAGCCTGTGGGATCCTGGGACTGTGGTGGGTGCAGCTGCAGACAGCCAAGTGATCTCAGAGCAGAGAGCAAACGCTCCAGGCAAGGAGGCTTGCAGGGACCCAGGACTCGTGCACACGGGGGGAGTTCCCGAAGCTCACCCTCCAGCTCACCGTCTGTCTGTCCGCAGGGCAGCTCTGCACACAGCAGGCCTCACTCACATCCCTCACGGACCGACCACGGCCCCAGCACAGGCCCTAGGAGCATGTGGCCCCTGGCCTCCCCGGGCCCAGCCCGCCTTGCTCACTCCAGAGCCTCCCACACACCCCACGGCCGTCCGCAAACCCTCAGGCAGCGGCATCAAACCTAGCAGGGGTGGTGCTGCTTAATGAGGAGACGTGGGGATGCCACTCCCCGAGACAGACCCCGCGCAGCCACGCCCCACGGAGCCAGCCCACCCCAGACTCACAGGTCAGGGCCCCACTGCCCCAACTTGGCCACCATCGTGGCACAGCCCCCTCCCTGCCTGAGCACAGAGCACTGAGAAAAGTGCCAGCCTCGCTCATCAGCATCCGTGAATGTCCTTTGTCCCTGTGGACACAGGTGGGCCCTCCCCCCTGTGCCGTGGGCACCCGAGACTGCCCAGGTCAGGGCCGGGGCTCAGGCTGCATGTGACATGCACAAACGGGCCATCAGCTTCCTTGCTGGCATTCTGGGGTCACAGTCACTGCTGTACGAGGTGTGCGTCCTGGATCCAAGAAGGCGCCTGGGGGAGGCGTCCTGCACGAGGCCCTGGGCAGTGGCAGCCCCAGAGGTCACACCACGCTCCCCTGACCAGAGAGGCAGCACCCGCCCAAGGCTACACAGCCTGACACTGGTTTTGTTCCCCTGGTCGGGCACGGCTCTCTCCCCGCTGAGCTGTGCCTCCCCAAAAATGCCCCAATCCCTACAGATCCCGGCGCCTCCAAGCACCTGACTGCATGGGTGTGGAGGTCGGTGCACACGCAGGACGCGGGCAGAGCAAGCCGCCCAGTGACAGCAACAGTGCTCTCCCTCCACAGAAACCCATTCCCTGCACTGCCTTCGGAGCGTTGCTCAGGAGGGTGCAAAGACAACGTTCCACAGAGCTGCACGTGCCCGGAAGGCTGCGGCGCTCGGCTGGGACTCGCACCCTCGGCCCCCGCAGGGAAGTCGTCCAAACCCTCGATGGGCGTGTGACCGCAATTCTTCACCAGGCGGCTATTTATAGCCTAGGAACTAGCCGGATGAAGAAGGCCGTGGCAGACCACGGGGAGCGGAGGGGAGGGGAGCTGGGCGGGGCTGCAGGTGAAAAGCCCCGGGCTGGGATTTAACAAAACTCCCAAGATGTGGACCAAACAATGAATGAGAAGGCCTGCCTTCATGGGGTGCCTGGGGGCTCAGTCGCTAAGCGTCTGCCTTCGGCTCAGGTCATGATCCCAGGGTCCTGGGTTCGAGTCCCGCATTGGGCTCCCTGCTCGGCAGGAAGCCTGCTTCTCCCTCTCCCACTCCTGCTGCTTGTGTTCCCTCTCTCACCGAGTCTCTCACTGTTAAATAAAAAAAATCTTTAAAAAAAAAAAAAAAAAAAAAAGAAGAAGAAGAAGGGCTGCCTTCTGGAGGCAAGCGTGGGAGCTCTGCTCCCTCTTCTCCGTGTCCCCGATTCTCTGCAATCCGCTGAACTTCACGACACCATGGGGCCACATCCCTATGCGGAGCTACTTACCTCCCCGAGGAGTGGATACCATGGTGCAGATTTCCTCCAGTGCCCCCTCCAACGTCTGTTCCCTACATGGCTTCAGACTTGGCCTCCCTGAAGCAGAATTCCTAATTCTGTAAAACCCACAAACCGTGAACACCTCCCCCCGCTTTGGGCTCTGGCTCAAGGACACGTGTGGACAGCACCTACTGTGTGCCGAGTGGCAGAAGACAGAGCCCTGTGGGGGGAGGCAGCCAAGGTCCCGTCCACCCTCCAGGCCTGCACGTGGGAGCTCATGCAAGACGGAGAGTTTGGGAAGAAGACTAACGTACGAGACACGTCCAGTGATAACGAGACTGAGGAGGCTGGATGGTGGCTCTCTTTCTGGCCCATCTGGGATCTCCATGACAAGGCAGAAATAACTCTACAGGGCCTCAGTAAGCTTCGCGGGCCTTGCCTCTGATTTGGACGCCGCAGGCATGGCCCACGGCCCCCCGCAAGCTGCGTCACCCCCACTGGGCAGATGAAGAGATGGAGGGTCAGGGAGTGGCTCTGGGGACCCCAGGGTGCAGCACACCCAGCTACCTCCAGTGCACATTCCCCAAGGAAGCCTGGGAGAGGGCATCTCGAGCCTCTGAGGGGCCAGGGGCTGCATGCCCCACTGGGCTTGCTCCCCAGGGGCTCCCCTCCCTGAGGACAGCAGGTGCATCACGGGTCATCCTCAGCACTCCTCACGGGCACACACGGTGACCTGCCCCTTCCCAGGCCCGCAACCCCCACCCTCCCCCGAGTCCCAATCAAGGACACGTGGGAATCCACCCCCCAGGCACCACACCCACGCCTGCAAGGGTGAGGCAGGGCAGGCCCCACACCCCAGAGTCTCCTGTTGTCCCACTGGTGGTGCCTCAGCGAGGGGTGCCAAATACTGAGAGCACCAGGACCATGGTGAGTGGGGGGCAGCCCTGACCCCCACAGAAACAAGAGGGCCCACGTGATAAGGAAGAGCGGACTCCAGACATGCCATCCACATGGGCCTGGCAGGGGCAGGAAGACGTCTCACAAGGAGACACCAGGACTGCCCCGTGGCCTCATCTGCACACATGGCCCTGGGCAAAGTGCGGGAAGTCACCACATGAAGCGCCCCAAGGGTCTGCACTGTGGCTGGTGCCAAAAAGCAAGTGCCCCCAGAGCTCCCAGTGATGTTGTTACGGCCACTGGCTAAGCCCCAAGGCTGGCCACCACCGTGACCACCGGGCTCCCCCGTCACCCAGAGTCACGGCCCAGAGCCCCCGTCCAGCCTGGGCACCCCATGATGTGCTGCCCAGACCCTGTCTACAGGGGAAGGGCCAGCGTCTACACATCCAAAGGAAGCCCTCAGACCTCCCTGAACACCGCCCCACTCTGTCTGTGCGGCACTCGCTCAAAGAGTAAAAGTCAACACCGAAGATAAAATAAAATCTCTCCGCAGTGCCAAAAATACCTCCCCACGGGATGAGGGAGCTGGAGCCAGCTTCCACAGCAGCAACTGTTGCTATGGATACGGGGCTCCAGCCGGCGGGGGGGAGGGACAGAGATGAGGGAGAGGGGGCAGAGATGGGGAGGGGGGCAGAGATGGGGAGGGGGGCAGAGATGGGGG
>NC_058415.1:932916-950742 GCF_002201575.2 Neomonachus schauinslandi | reverse complement strand
GATGGGGAGGAGGAAGAGATGGGGGAGGGGGCAGAGATGGGGGAGGGACAGAGATGGGGGAGGGGCAGAGATGGGGGAGGGGGCAGAGATGAGGGAGAGGGGGCAGAGATGAGGAGGGGGCAGAGATGAGGAGGGGGCAGAGATGGGGAGGGGGGCAGAGATGGAGGAGAGGCAGAGATGGGGGAGGGGGCAGAGATGGGGAGGGGGCAGAGATGGGGAGGGGCAGAGATGGGAGGGGACAGAGATGGGGGGCAGGGAGCGGCAGAGCCAGCGGCAGGGGGTGGGGGGGTTGTTAGGAGAGAGGCTGGTCAGTGGTGAGGAGGGAGGTACCAGCAGAGTGCCAGCAGCCCTGGCCCTCAGGCGGGGCACTGGAAAGCTGGTCTGCAATCCAGACTTCGGGGAGGGTGTGCGGAAGGCAGCACAGAGACCGGCCACGAACGTGAGCGCTTGTCTCACCTGAACACAACAGGTCCCGCAGACAGCGCTGACTCCCTCCAGCACGTGTGTGGCCCCGTGAAGGGCAGACAGAGGAGTGTGCACCACCCCCTGCAAGAGCCAGGTCTGGGGCAGGGGCCTAGACACTCCAAGGCTGAGCCCTCCCAGAGCCCCCCGGGCTGCAGGCAGGGGACGGACACCACAGCCCAGAGGTTCTGCCCGTGGAGCTCAGGCCCCGGCACCAGGCTCTCTCCAGAGGCTTCCCTGCCCTGCAATAGCTGCCTGGCCCCAGGCCTTTCTTCATTACCGGCGGCCACTGTCCCCAGGAGGGATGAGCCAGGAGGCTGCCTGCAAGGGCGGGCTCCCAGGGAGGGGCTGCCCCCTGCCCCCACGGCTCCTGGCCCCTCACACCCAGCGGTCAGGCCTTGCCCCTGAACCATCTGCATATCACCCCTCAGTGTCCCCTCATACCCACTGACCAGGCCAGGTGGTACGACACCCCGTGTGCCCTGGTGAACCACGCCCCCCCCACACACGCCACATACCTGGGCCCTGAGAGGCACTCCCGCAGGCTCCAGCCCTGCTCGCAGTGAGCCTCGCCCACAGCCCCCTGCGGTCCTCGCAGGGTGGGCCTTCCCGGGCCCTGGGTGCACGCTGTCCCTTGGCCCAAACAGCACACTGACTCTCTTCAATTCTGGGGCCAGAAGCAAGAAGGAAGCCTCCCGGCCAAGTCCAGGAGATACACACAGGGCCACCTCCTTCCGGGGCGCCTCGGAAGATCCATCCCTTGTCTGCATTCTAGAGGCCACCACGTCCTCCCGTCGGAAGGACCCCCAGCGGGTGACACCGGGCCCACCCAGATAAGCCAGGACCGTCCCCCATCTCAGGGTCCTCAAGGCAACCACATCCACAGGTTGGGGCATGGCCCGCGTCCGCCTGCCAGGCTGGTACCCTGCTGTGGCTTCAGGTCAGGAGGCTCCTCACAGAGCCTCCCATGGGGTCAGACTGCCAGCCCCATCTCCGCAGCCCCAGGCAGGGGGGCTCCAGCCTGCCCTCCCCACAGCTCACAGCGGGGGCTCTGAGCGGCCAACAGGAACCCTCGGCAAAGGCGCTCCAGGGCGGCGGAGGGCATCTCCAGCAACATAGGCTTCGTGGGCCTCGGAGTCCCCAAAACCCCAAGGATAAGCCGCCTCCCTGGGCCGCGGCCAGGGCTCCATGAGAGAAGGGAAGCAGGTCAGCACGGGGCTCCTGTGAGCTCTCAGGATACTGCCCCTGTGGTTATTACAACCATTAATAATTACACTCACAGACCAAGGTCTTTGAAAACCCTCGTGATTCAACCTCCACCGGACTACACCCATCGCAGCCCCACCCACAGGATTTTCCTTCCCCTGGAGAGAAAACGGAGCAGAAACCCTGCTGAAAGGCCGTCAGCTGCCGAACACCTGCCTGAAGTTCCGGCGGTTCCTGCCCTGCCCAAGGAGACAGACTCTCCCGCCCGGCGGGGCTATGGCCCGGCTGCCAGGACCCCGGCGTCTGCTCCCCTTCGGCAGGCCTGCCGCAACTTGGAAGCACCCACAGGGCAGACGGGCCTCCTCCCTGGCACGCCCACCCAGGACGACACACACGTGCACCCAGGCCGGCAAGGGGTGTGTTCCCTGCACACCTAGCAGGCAGAGAGGCCAGGATCCGGAGGGCCACGGGCGCAGGTGTGCAACGTGTCTGTGGCTGCCCAGCCGAGCCCACCGGGGCCCTACGGTGCCGGCCACGTGCTGACCCTCCACTGGGCTGTCGGCGCCCGTGCCAAGCCCCAGGCCCCCCGCCTTCTCCGAGCCTCTCCCCAGAGCCTGTGGCCAAGAGTCTGTCCCACGTTGCATCTGAAGGGCGAGACCCCTCTGTGACCTCTGGGCAGGCTGGCAGCCGTCGAAGAGGCCTGGCCGGTTCCAGGTAGAAGGCTGGCTCCACCTTGCCAAAGGGCCCCTGCTCCGCTCCCAGACACAAAGGGCCTGCCTCAAGACGCACGCACAAGCCGCTCCAGGAAGCAGCCCGCAGGGCCAGAACGTTCCAGTGTCCCCGTCTCAGTCCCCCTGGGAACAGAGCAGGCCTTTGTTTGCTATCTTCACCGTCATCAAATATTTACAGGGGCTCACAGGGCTACTTCAGGAAGGCCAGCCGGGAGCCAGCACCGCGCTTCCTGGGACACGCGGAGGCGCCGGTGAGCAGGCCGGGTGGCCAGGTGTGGCTTCCTGCAGGGCAGCCGCCGTGTCCCCAGGCCAGGGCGTGCCCACTGGGGCCCGGGGCCTTGCTGGCTGGACAAGAGCCCAGGGCCGGCAAGGGCCGGACAGCTCTTCACACCCAGACCTCCGGGGAGGCCGAGAGGTATGCATCCATCCTGGGCGGGCACGCAGGTGCCTCCTGCTGCCAAGGACAAGGGAGAGAGCAGCTGGGCGCCCGTGTCCACCCCAGCCTGCCTCTCACCTGTAACAGACCAAACTGAGCTGCCCCAGTGTCAGCAGCAGGAGCACAGACCCAAGACAGAGGACGCCAGGCACGGCGGGAAAGGGACCAGGGGGGTGGCTGGTACAGCGGGGCCGAGTGCCGAAGAGCATCGTGACGAGACCACGTGATCCACGTGTGAGAAAGTCTCGGGTGGCACGCGATGCCTGGGACAGAAGCGAGCGTGCGGCCTGAGCCCGGGACGCAGGTCTGCACCTGGTGGGGCCCAGACGCACTGACCTGCCCCCACGTTCCAGCAACGTCACCTCCAAAACAGCGGAGCAAAGAGCACTCCTCAGTCGCTCCGCATGTACAGAGTTCCAGCCGTCCCCGTTCTTTTTGAAGACTTTCACCATTTTCATTTGCTTTTCCTTCATTTTGTCTCTAGCAGACTTCCCTCAACTCCCGCGCTGTCCCTGAAGTGCCCACTGAGTTCGTACACCTTCTGACCTTCCCTTAATCTGTGCAGACCTGGCCCGTGGCCGCACACACCGCCACCCGGCCGGCGTGAGACGGCCCCAGCCCAGGCCACTGGGAGGAGAGCAGGTGCAGACAAGCTCCCTGGGCCCGCGCTCACGCGAGGACACGCCGTACGTGGGGTAGGCGGTCCACCGGCGCTCACAGGCCAGGCGTCTAACCCACAGACGGTCGGGGCACCGAGGCCAGAGGGCTTCAGGAGCAGGGCCGGGGAGCCCCGTCCCACGCCCCCCTGCACCCCTCCCCAGGGTCTTCACCCCTTCCAACTGCAAATCACTCACAGTAGCACACCTTTGCTAACGGGGGCCACGGTGTCCTCCATCGCCCTGTGATAAAACCACCATCCTGGCCACCCTCGCCCTCCCCACGTGGCCGCTGCAGGGTCAGGTCTGCTCGGCACCCACAAGGGACCATGGTCTGGCCCCCACACCTGGGTTCCGAGTCCCCACCCAGACCCCAAACTTCCAGTTCGGGAGTGGCTGAGAAGAAAAGGAACAGTCTGGATGGATGCTCCCAAGGAAACGTCTGGGAGCCTGACAGAGGGCAGTCGGCCACCCGCAAGGGCAGCTCTTTCCCCCAAGGGCCCCCACAGTCCATGCGGCAAGGCACCCTACATCACGTCAGAGAGCAAACATCCCACGGCAAATGCTGGTGTGGCCCCCACGCGGGTCACGGGCCCCGCGTGCCACCAGGGCCTGGGGGGTGGGGAGCAGCCTGCGTCCCCAGGACCCAAGAACATGCAGACTTCTAGACCATTCTGTCAGGTCCCCCACCAGGAGCGTGGGACAGCCGCCGCCCTGGGGAGGATTCCGGGGCGGGGGCGTCCTCCTCCAAGGGCCTCTCAGCAGCGCCAGGGGCCCCTCACGCTGTGAGAAACAATGACCCCGTGGTCCCCGAAAGTGGGTCGCTGGCATCGTGCAGAAAGGCTTCAGGACAACAGAGTTCTCCCTAAATCCAAGAACACAGGGCCCCCGTTGCCCCCCAGGAGACGCCCACTGGCCGCACCCCTGCTCTGTCCCTGCCCTCACTCCTCTCCCCCTCGAGTTTGCAATGCTCCTTCCAAGGCAGCCGAATTCTCTCTCTTGCTCCAAACCCGTCCAGACAGGTGTCTGTGGCTCCGAGCCGGCCAGCCTGACAAGGTGACTGCCCAGTCGGAAGACACAGCACGGTGGCCACCTTCCTTCTGGGGGCCCCAACAACAGCCCCGCTGAAGAGCCGCACCCCTCAGGGCACAGGAGAAGGGCCCCCGCGACGCATCAGGCCCCCGCCGGAGGCCAGCGCCCAGCTGCGGGCTGGGCTGGGGCTGAGGCCCCCCGAACTCGCCCCTGGGGACGGGGAGGCTGCTGGGCCCACGCACACTTGCGGGGGGCTCTCGCCAAAGCTGGGGCAGGTAGGGACCCCGGGCTGTGGGTGGTGATTCACCATCCCTGCACGTGTTAGCTCAGACGCCACAATCATGACTTTGCAAAAATACCAAAGAACATAAAAAAGAGGCAAGTAGGGCGGAGACCCAAGTGAACGCGGCCACGACGGAGAAGGAGGTTTGGGCGGGGTTTCAGCATCTGTCACATCACCATCTTTTCAGGAACATCCCTAGAGACGCCCCCTACCCGGGCGGTGGCCTCCTCCTCCATCCTCACAGCCCCCGCCCCCTGGAGGGGCCCAGTGCTGGCATGGGGAGGGGACGGGTGAACACGGCCCACCGGGGCTCCGGAGCATCAACAATCCAGCCCAAACAGGGGGCTGGCCCAAACCGGGAAGGGGGGAGGCCTGCAGCCCTGAGCCCCACAACAACCACACCCACAGCCCAGCTTCGTGGCAGAAGCCCCAGCGGCCTGGTTCAGGTCCCGCTCTGCTGCTGACCACCCCCGGGAAGGCGACCAGCATGAGCTTTCCAGAAATCTGGATGGTTCCAGACAGAGCATCCCTCAACCCCGAGGCCACGGGTCAGAGGTCGTGGGGGCAGCAGAGCGGCCCCTCGCAGAGACCCCAGTCTGCGTGCCCGCGGGGCGCCAGCCTGACCGGTGTCTGTGATCTGCACCCACGCCACCACGGGGCACCTCGCAGAGACGCAGCCCGAGTGTGGCCGCGTGGAAGCCTGGCGGCCCAGGACACGGTCTCTGTGGGAGAAAAAGGCAGTGCCATTAAGATTCAACAACAACGATAAAAAACAGTGGAGCGATTGTTCTAGATGAAATCGGCCATGACACACAGATGCAGCTCGTGACTCCTGACTGGACCCTGGATCCAAACGAGAAAACGGTCAGCTCCACTGGGGGCACAGCCCGCGTCAGGCGCGTGGCTGGTGGCATCCAAGTCAGGTGCGAGTGTGACACGGAGCTGTGGGTTAGCGGGCACGCAAGTGGCCCTCCGGGCGCGGGGGACACGGGCCAGGGGACACGCACGAGGAGCTACAGGACAAGCGCACGCATCAAGTTGTTAACGCCTGGCAGTCCAACTCTCCTAAGTTTCTCAAGGTAAAGTTTGTGGGGAAATGGAAGCGGAGTCGCTGGCAGAGGGAAGGAACTCTGATGAGGGGAGAGAGGAAGGTGGGGCTGCCCCTGCGGAGGGGATGGGGACGGTCGCCACGCAGACGCTGGGGGCAGGGCGGCAGGGGGTGCCCAGAAGCAGTGGGCGTGGGGGCTGCTCTGTTGGCGGGACAGGCCTGGGTGAAGGGCCTCATCACACACAGGCACCAACAGGGCCTCGGAGACGTGAGGTAACCGGGACAGACTCGGGCAGGCGCCCTCACGCAGCCTGCCCCCCTCCCTGCCAGCAAAACCCACCGTACCCAGCCCCAGGAACAGACTGAAATCCATCCATGGCCGCAAGCCTTCCCCAGATGCCCCTGCGGGGGGGGCCAGACCTTACCATCCATTCTAACCCGAGAGACCAAAGTCACTTACTGGTAAACAGTTTCCCTCGTGAATTAAAACACGGACACCTATCTACCCACTTGCTTCCTGCCTTCAAATGTGGCTGTGATGCCTGAAGCTATGGCAGCCTTTTTGCAGCCATGAGGCAATGGGCCTGTGGACAAATCCAACCCGCCTGAGGACAGTAGGGAAGAAAAACAGGAAAACACCACCAGGGCCCTTGGCTGGCCACCCCTCAGTCTCACATCCTGGGAATGATGAAAAGTCTGCATTGCTTAGCCACACTCGGTTCACAGCTCAGAATTTTCCCAGCTCATGTGCTCCTGAGCAAGAGCCAGAAAAGCAGGGAACCCGGGGAATAGTGGACACTGGAGGGGGACGGGTCCCTCCCCACAGCGTCCGGCCTGAGACGGCCCCACTGAGGAATGAGGCGGAACCCCCATCGTATCTGCCACAGAGCCAAGACATGCCACGGGGGCATACACCTCCCAAGCAATATTTGGCTGCCACGGCGCTCCCCAGAGCCCGTCCCAGTCCCATGAAGCAATGGGAAAAGAAAAGGCAAGGGGGCAGGGCCTCCGACAGCCCCTTGAGAGCTTCGCAACACAGCAGGCATTTTAAAGGCTCTGAGAAGTACCGCAACAGCAATGCCTGCCTGACCCAGTACTCCTCAAGCCAAGTGTCGATTGACACTCCCTCTGCACAGCAAACCTCTATACACATACGTGAGATGACGATGCAGGGAAGAGAAGCCTGGGCCACGCCACCAGCCACGGCCCCACTGTGAGAGCTACCCCCCCCACCCCATGCCGAGCCTCCTCACCTGTAAAAGCAGAGTCCCCAAATCTCTCATGGTGGTTCTGAAGACCCAGTGAGCTCACGGGTGGTCTCGGAGTCCAAGAAAGTCCTCCACACCCCCGCCCTGCCTGCGGCCGGCTGACGGCCATGCACAGACCTCCCTGAGGAGGAGGCCCCCAACCAAGGCAGCCTGCATAAACCATCAGGACTCAGGGGCACCGAGCCTCACCCGGCGCCCCCTCGACCACACTGGCTCCTTGGCCCACCCGTGTGTCTGGGCAGGGCTCATACCATGACATCTTTATTTCTGGGGCCTCCTGAACACTTTGGGGAATACACCCAGCTCAGGGGGAGGCAGGCATGAAAGGGACCACCTGTCTGGACCCTCCTGGCACCAACACCCCTGGGACAGACCCTCAGGGAGCCAGAGCCGGTCCCCTGTGGCCTGCAACACTCAGTCCAGCCCCGGCTTCTCCCCACCCTGCCAGCACTGAGAACTTTCTAGAACAGCAAAGACGGCAACAAACCCCAACCACAGCCTCCCCTTGAAAACTAACAGCGTTAGGGGCACCTGGGTGGCTCAGTCGGTTAAGCGTCTGCCTTCGGCTCAGGTCATGGTCCCAGGGTCCTGGGATCGAGCCCCGCATCGCGCTCCCTGCTCCGCGGGAAGCCTGCTTCTCCCTCTCCCACTCCCCCTGCTTGTGTTCCCTCTCTCGCTGTATCTCTCTCTGTCAAATAAATAAATAAAATCTTTAAAAAAAAAAAAGAAAAAAGAAAACTAACAGCGTTAAAAGACCCTTCAGAAACAAAAAGATTTTAAAACCTGTCACACCCTGATGGGGCACCTGGGTGGCTCAGTCGGTTAGGCGTCCGACTCTTGATTTCGGCTCAGGTCTTGCCCTCGGGGTCGTGAGACGGAGCCCCTGTCAGGTTCCGTGCTCAGCGGGGCGTCTGCTGAGGTTTCTCTCTCTCCCTCCCTCTGCCTTTCCCCTACACGCACACCCTCTCCCTCTCTAAAACGAAATCTTAAGAAAACGAATGAATGAATGAAACACACACACACACAGACACGGACACCCTGTGACTGCAGCTGCAGGACACCGAGTGTGTGTGCGCGCACACGGCTCGACGGAATGAGGAATGTCTGCAAACTTCTTTAAGACGGCCGTCACCATTGCTTTTTCAATTTAACAATTTTTAGAGAGGTTCCAGGGCTGTGGAAAGGTTTGGCAGAAAGCGCAGAATTCGCACGTACTCCCTGCCAAGCCCCCACGGCCTCCCTCCGTCGACCTGGCGCGCTGGGTACACGGACGACAACGGACATGTGCACACGGGTTCATTATCACCACCCGGAGCCTACGGTGTGCATCAGGTTCACCCCTGGCGCTGGAAGTTCTGCGGTTCGAACACGTGTTTGAGGACACTTGTCACAGCACCACTCAGAGTCGTTTCACTGCCTAGAATTGCTCTGAGCTCCCCGCCCACCCGCAGCTACCACTGACCCCTTTCCCGGCCACAGCTGCGCCTTCTCCCGAACTCCTGCAGCTGGACTCACACAGGACTTCTCCAACTGGCTTCTTTGGCTTAATAATGTGCATCTAGGTAGGATTCACTTCTGTCTTCTCATGACTTAGTAGCGCATTTCTTTTTAGTGCTGAGTAATGTTTCCTCGTCTGGATGGACCACAGTTTATTTGTCCACCACCCACTGAAGGATGCCTTGGATGCTTCCAAGTTTTGGCGATTATGAATAAAGCTGCTGTAAACATCCGTGTGCAGGATTTTGTGTAGAGTTAAGTTTTTAGCTCATTTGGGTCAACACCTAGGGTTTGCTTGGTGGATCCAATGGTAACAGTGTGTTTCGTTTTGTTGTTAAGATTTTATTTATTTGAGAGCGCGTGAGAGAGCACGAGCAGGGGGAGGGGCCGACGGAGAGGGAGAAGCAGACTCTCAGCTGAGCAGGGAGCCCGATGCAGGGCTCAATCCCAGGACCCCGAGATCATGACCTGAGCCAACAGCAGACGCTTCACCAACCCAGCCACGCAGGTGCTTCGAGTGTGTTTGGTCTCATACGAAGCCGCAGCGTGGGTCTGCGTTCCCTGCAGCCATGACTGGGCTCTTGCCACTCCGAGTCCTCGCCAGCAGTTGGTCTTGTCAGTGCCCTGGATTTTGGCCGTTGTAGTAGGCATGCAGTGGAATCTTGTTATAATTTGCATTTCCCTGATGACGCAGGATGTGGAGCATCTTCTCATGCGCTTATCTGCCGCCCGTATGTCTTCTCTGGTGAGGTGTCAATTAAGAAAGGTCTTTGGCCCATTTTTTAATCAGGTTGTTCATTCTCTTATTGTTGAGTTTTAGGAATTCCTTGTATATCACAGTAAACTTTTTTTTTTAATAGATCATGCCCTTGGTTTATACCTAAAATATCATTACCAAGAGTATCACCCTGACACCAAACAAGACAAAGACCTCACAATAAAAGAGAACTACACGCCAATATCCCTGATGAACATAGAGGCAAAAATCCTCCACAAAATACCAGCAAACTGAATCCAACAGTACATTTAAAAAACATTCACCACAATCAAGTGGGATTTATTCCTGGGATGCAAGGGTGGTTCAGCATTCACAAATCAATCAACACGATACATCACATCAATAAGAGGAAGAACAAGAACAATACGATCATTTCAACAGATGCAGAAAGAGCATTTGAGAAAGTACAGCACCCATTCATGATAAAAGCTCTCAACAAAGTAGGTTTAGAGAGAACATACCTCAGCTAAATATACGTGTGTATATAAACCCACAGCTAACATATTCAATGGGGAAAAACTGAGAGCTCTTCCCCCTAACGTCAGGAACAAGACAAGGATGTTTCCTCTCATCAGTACTGTTCATCACAGTACTGGAAGTCCTAGCCACAGCAATCAGACAAGAAAAAGAAATAAAAGGCATCCAAACTGGTAAGGAAGAAATAAAAATTTCACTATTTGTAGATGACATGATATTCTATATAGAATCCCTAAAGACTCCACCAAAAAAACTACTAGAACTGATAAATGAAATCAGTAAAGTCACAGGATACAAAATTAATATACAGAAATTTGTTGCATTTCTATACACTAATAATGAAACAGCAGAAAGAGAAATTCAGAAAATCCCATTTACAATTGCACCCAAAATAATAAGATACCTAGGGATAAACCTAACCAAGGAGGTGAAAGACCTGTACTCTGAAAACTATAAAACACTGATGAAGGAAATTGAGGAGGACACAAAGAAATGGAAAGACATTCCATACTCATGGATTAGAAGAACAAATACTCTTAAAATGTCTTATACTCCCCAAAGCAACCTACACATTTAATGCAATCCTTATCAAAATACCAACAGTTGGGATGCCTGGGTGGCTCAGTTGGTTGAGTGTCCGACTCTTGATCTCAGCTCAGGTCTTGATCTCAGGGTTGTGAGTTCAAGCCCCGCACTGGGCTCCACGCTGGGTGTGGAGCCTACTTAAAAAAAAAAAAAATACCAACAACATTTTTCACAGAAATAGAACAAACAATCCTAAAATTTATATGGAACTACAAAAGACCCCGCATAGCCAAAGCACTTTTGAAAAAGAAAAGCAAAGGTGGACGCATCACAATTCCACACTTCAAGTTATATTACAGAACTATAGTGATTAAAACAGTATGGTGCTGGCACAGAAAGAGACACAAAGATCAATAGAACAGAATAGAGAACACAAAAATGAACCCACAATTATATGGTCAATTAATCTACTACAAAGGAGGCAAGAATATGCAATGGGGAAAAAAAAAACAGTCTCTTCACCAAATGGCATTGAGAAAACTAGACAGCTACATGCAAAAGAATTAAACTGGATCACTTTCTTTCATCATACACAAAAATAAATTCAAAATGGATTAAAGACCTAAATGTGAGACCCAAAGCCATAAAAATCCTAGAAAGGAGCACAGGCAGTAATGTCTCTGACATTGGCCACAGCAACATTTTTCTAGATACGTCTCCTGAGGCAAGAGAAACAAAAGCAAAAATGAACTACTGAGACAGCATCAAGATAAAAAGCTTCTACGCAATCAAGGAAACAATCAACAAAACTAAAAGTCAGCCTATGGAAATGGGAGAAGATATCTGACAATGATATATCCAATAAGGGGTTAGTATCCAAACTATATAAGAAACTTACCAAATTCAACCCAAAGAATAATCCAGTCAAGAAACAGGCAGAAGACACGAATAGACATTTTTCCAAAGAAGACATCCTGATGGCCAACAAACACGTGAAAAGACGCTCAACATCACTCATCATCAGGGAAATACAAATCAAAACTACAATGAGATATCCCCTCACACCTGTCAGGATGGTTAAATTTAACAACACTGGGAACAGCAGGTGTAGGTAGGGATGTGGAGAAAGGGGAACCCTCTTGCACTGTTGGTGGGAATGCAAACAGTCACCTTGGAAAACAGTATGGAGGTTCCTCAAAAAGTTGAAAATAGAGCTACGATCCAGCAATTGCACTACTGTGTATTTACCCAAAGAATACAAAATACTAATTCAAAGGGATACATGCACCCCGAAGTTTATAAGCAACATTATTTACAATAGCCAAATTATGAAACAGCCCAAATGTCCACCAACTGATGAATGGATAAAGAAGATGTGGTGTGTATATACAATGGAATATTACTCAGCAATCCAAAAGAATGACATCTTGCTATTTGCAATGACATGGATGGAGCTAGAGAGTATTATGCTAAGCGAAATACCATAAGAGTTCACTCATATGTGGAATTTAAGAAACAAAACAAGTGAGCAAAGGGGAAAAAAAGAGAGACAAACCAAGAAATGGACCCTTAACTACAGAGAACACAAAGCTGGTACCACTGGGCGGGGGGGGGGGGGGGGAGGGGGGGGGGGGGGGAAACAGGTGATGGGGATGAAGGAGGGCACTTGTGATGAGCACCAGGTGTTGTACGGAAATGTTAAATCACTATATTGCACACCTGAAACTAATATAACACTGTCTTTACTGGAACTTAGATAAAATAAGGTAAAATAACATAAGCCATTGCCAAGTGCATGGCCACCTAGATTTTCTCTGATACCTTCTAGGAGTTTTGAAGTTTCGCACTTTGCATTTAGGTCTATGGTCCATTTTGAGTTAATTTTTGTGAAAAGAGGTCTCTGTGTGGATTCACTCTTGTGTGTGTGGACGTCCAGTGGTTCCAACACCATTTGTTGAAGACACTGTCTCTGCCCCTCTGAGTTGCCTCTCCTCCTTCATCAAAGGCTGGTTAACTCCATTATGTGGGTCTGTTTCCAGGCTCTCTGCTCTGTTGCACTGAACTATTTGTCTATTCTCTCGCCAATACACTGTCTTCGTCTTTCTTTTATTCTTTTCCAAAAAAACTTAACATGTGTTTGAAGAAACCTGACATAAATTAGAGGCAGTGATCAAGTAGCCCGGAAAATCTTAGAATGCAACCCTCCCGGGAACAGAACCGGATTTGAAAACTATTTTAAGTGAGAAAACCTGCAGCCAACCCTCAGGTTCCAACCTCAGATGGGCTGTGCTTCTGTTCTGAACCATCCTCCAGGCGGCCTGTCCGCCCAAAATACAGCCCCTCGCAGGTCTGTAGCAGAGGCCGATCCTAACCTGTTTCTTAAGAGACTCCAGCTGCTGTGCTCACACCTTCTCTTACTGGCCGCTCAGATGATGAGGCAGCGGCAGCCAGGTGCTGGGGCAGAGTACAGGGCCCCGCCCGCCTGCCTGCACCTGGAGGGCCCTGCACCAGCCTGGGACCAACTCCTGCCTGCAGGCAGGCCTCCATGCTCCCCGAGGGCCAGCTGGCTCTCCACTTCAACCTCTGCTTTGTACACTTAGGTGGGGGGGGGGGGGCTTCACTCTGCTCTGTGCTCAATGCCAAACACTTGTCAAGAGTCCCTATGACCCCATGATGGTCGGGCAGCACCAGCCCCACTGCACAAACAGGTAAACCAAGGCTCACAAAGGCAGGTGTCCTCCCCAAGATCTCCCCACCGGGAAGCTGTGGGCCTGGGGTGCAAACGCAGCAGGGGCCCTGCTCTGGGGTGTTTGTGCGCACAGAGCAGGGTGCCCCGTCTGGCTGCAAGGCTCCTGAATGCCCCTTCCCAGCACCCCAGGGAGACGCCAGTTTCCACCTCCTCACTCAGCCCAGCGGCTGGCAAAGGAGACCCAGGCGCACGGCCCAAACCTCTGCAGACTGGGTCAAGTTCTGCTCCCTCAAAGAGGTGACTTGAAACTCCATGTTGTCACCCTGGGCATCATCCAGCTTCAGCCTACAGCTGGCCCAAGCAAAGGCCCCAAGAGAGGCCCATGGCCACGCACAAAGCCACAAGTCCGAGCCATCTGGAAGGTAAGTGGCAGGCACAGGGCCAGCCCCGCCAGCCCAGGACCGCAGGATGGCCTCTCGCCACGCCCACGCCCTCGCCGCCCGCAGGCTTCTAGAAAACACCCCTCCTCCATGAAAACCTGGCTCTCCCACCACGCTGTGGTCTGCCCTGCTCTCTGTGGTACCCCAGCCTGGAACTAGGGCACCGTTCAGCAAATGCCGCTGCACCGCCAACAGGGGACCAGGCATCTGGAACCTTCTGGAACATTCCCCACCCACTTAGCAGTTTTTCTTCTCTCCACCATCATGTTCTAGCTAGCAGCCCACCTGCAAAGCTCGTACACCTGAGTAAGCCTAAGCCACGACCGGGAAATGACACGGGGGCGGGGGGTGGAGACCATCAGCCCGCCACACTAGGAAGTCTGGGGTCCTTGTCGTGGGTCCCACGTTACTTGGCAGTCAGCCCCGAGCCAGGCTCAGCCCACTGCCCCAGATGCCAGGACCTCTGAGGATGCCCCAAAAGGCACACACTGAGCAGCGGAAACACCTGCTTCTAACAGGAAACAAGCCACGGCATCCAGGGCGCCCCCAACGGTGACCCCCAGCTCCGGGTGCTCATCTATCACCGCCGACCACACGCACCTCACCAACACCCCGTTGCTGCAAAGGCAGGGAGGGGGAGAAGGCCCGTCTACACAGGTCTCTCAGGCAAGCAAACCGGAACCGTGAGGTGCCCGGCACGAGAAACATGGCTCAAGAAAGCAAGCTCTAAGCATCCGACGCCAGCAAGCAAGGCCAGTCCCCTCCGTGTGTCTGCAGCCCCGGGTCAGGCTGCTCGCGGCCACTCTGACAGCAGACCAGGCCCCCGAGGGGACTGCCCAAGCCCGCGTGTGAAGCCGCCCAGCGTCACGCGACGTGTCCGTGGCCACAGGGGTCCCCACTAGGCTGAGGACAGCGAGGGCCCCGGTGCGCCGCGCACACCACCCGCAACGAGCCTCCCAGGGCGCAGGGCCTGGCCCGCCCCTTGGGAGCCCAGTCACCTCTGGGCAATGCAGAGCAGCAGGCCCACTCCACGACAGCACCTGCGGGGTCTGCGAGCCCGTCTTTAGGACTCACCCAGCCCCACAAGAGCCCTGCGAGTGCTCTGAGCAGAGGCTCAAGGAGCAACACCCCCATGCGGCAAAACGACCCCCACCCTGCACATGGGCCTAAACACCAGCACAGAAACACAGTCCCAGGCGCCCCCCCCAGGAGGCAGTGCCCAGTCCGGCAAGAGCAGCTCCCAAACCCTTCTGCGGGGAGGCCCCATCTTCCCTGAAGGCAGGGGCCCATGGACAGGAGGGGGCAGCATCCCCGGAGGGCGCTGAAAACCAAGACTGTGTCCAGGATCCTGAGGAAGACTCAGAAGGAGCAGGTGACCCAGGAAAGGCCAGCAGCCCGCCTCCGACATGGCTTCCAGGTGCCAGCCAGGTTTCCTGGGGACCCACACCAGCTCGGAGGGGGCAGTAGGCCAGAAGGTGCCCTCAGACACCCCAGACAGTGTCGGTGGTCAAGATCCGCCGCAACACGGGCCCAGAGTCTACAAAGGACTGGCACTAGCCAAGGACAGCCCGGGGACGAGGGAAATGTGCGCCAGAGCTCTGGGGCGTGCACTCCCCCTGCTATCAGAGCTCGTTCTGCTGCCTGGACAAAAGTTCATTCAAAAGCAGACAGGGAAGTGATACTTTAAAATGGCTTCCCTAGAAAATGAGCGTGAGCTTTGGCCACCTAGAAAATTCGGGAGGTGATGTGTCTTGCTGCAAAGCCCTTCCAACACAGATTTATGGAAGCAAATCGGACGTTACAGGAATCTTTCGTCCTGCAAGCCAGACTATTCGGTCTAGAGATGCAGCCTTGGAAACCCCTCGGGCAGGGCACCCTGGCAGAAGAGTGGGTGAGCCCTCCTCCGTCCGGCAGAGGCCAGCAGGTGCAGATGCCCCCCAGCATCCTGAGGGCAGGAGGAGGAAACAGACTTTTGGGGCGTTCCAAAGCTGCCAGCCAAGGCACTCCTGGGGGCTGAGGAAGGGGGGGTCAGAGGGTGGGAAGAATCCTGCAAAGCTCCCCATGCTGAAGGCAACACTCCCAGTGACCTCCACTGGGATCCCTGACACCCAGCCATCCTGGGGGCCGACAGAGGATGGACATCTCCACACTGTGCAGGAGGAAACCCCTTCCCCAGGCTCAGAGCCAACAAGCCATACCTGTCGCCCTCTCTCGGTGCACAGGGGTCCCAGAGATCCAACCCTCACCTCCTCCACTAAGGACGGCCTCACCGGGCTGGACGCCTCCTCCCATGATGCTACACTCCCCCCTTACCCTCCCACTCTCTGTGTCCTCGATGGTGACCTTGGGGGTCCTCAACAATTAACAGGGTAAATAACAGCCTCCTTGTCGGTGAGGTGGCAGCATGCCGCTCCAGATCCCAGCTCAGAACAGCCCAGCAGAGGCAGCTGACCCCAGATGCTGCCCATGGACCTGGAGGAAACGTCAGATGCCCGGTCACTCAGAGAGGTACAAGGACGGTTTCCTGCCAACGGGGGCTCCCAGTACCTCCTGTTCAAGAACGGCCACCAGACGGATGGCGAGCCTTCTCCAACCTTCCTACTACCACCCAGAGTCCAGGCATAAAAGACCCCTGGACGGCAGCCAGGCTCCAGGCCCGTGCTCTGCTCAGGACCCAGAAGCAGGGCCGCCCGCCTTGCCTTACAGGGTATGGGAACTAGAAACCCTTCCGAGGGTCACGTGGGCCTGCAATGCCTCGTTGCTGCTGAGGCCTACCTCAGATACCGCTGCCGCTCCCTGGCTCCTGCCCACCGCCCTGCACCAGCAGGTGCCCACAGCACCACGCAGGGCGACGCGGGGCCACGCAGGGCCACTTGGCGAGAGGGAGAAGGCGGGAAGGGAAGGCGCAGGGCCACGCTCTAAACCTGGGCTCCTCTGCTCCTCCCCGGTCCTCCCTGACCCACACAGCAGCGCCATCGCTGGCCAGGGCCCCCAGACCACAAACCACCGAAGCCACCCCTCCACAGGGCCCAGAATCATCCACAGCCATGAGGAAGGAGCGCTCAGTCCCTCCTGAAGGCCTCCACAGGACGCCACCAGCCCTGCCAAGAAAACTCCACATTGCCACTGCAAAACCGAGGACTGCAGGAAGGGCTGGCATCTGGAGCTCTCTGCCTCTGGAGAAAGGCCAAGGACAGGTCGACACCCACCAAATCGGGGAGCTCGCACACATGCAAGCCACACTGCAGGGGCCCAAGAGACAGAGCAACCAAATCCCGTTTCGGAGCCAAAAAGGCAGGCGGCCTGCAGTGTGGCGGGCTGCCCTGCATCAGGCCTGGAAGGCCCTGCTAACTTTACAGGGTGCTGCCGTAGCTTTACAGCCGGGCAGCCAGCTCTCGCACAGGACAGCCCCGTGCCTGACAGCTGACCCCCCCACGAGGGAGGGCCCCGTAAACACCCGCTGACAGGCACGGTCCTGGCTTCCAAGGCTGGCCCAGGCAGCTCGGGTTACCGTTTATATAATCTCATAGGGCTGGGGCTTGACACAGCCAACGTGAGGGCAAGGTTATGAAAAACGCACGTCCGGGGCCTTCGCATTAAAAAAAAATCCCACCCGCATTTCGTACGACTTGGTTTTAAGACCGCTCGCACATCCATTTTGTGAAACAGTGGGCCCTGCAGGAACCAAGAGGCCCCTGACGCACCCAGGCCTGGCAGCCCCACCTCGCACAGACCTCGGCTCAGCAGCAGCCCCTCAAGCATCCCCAGCTGGGGCACCTCCACCTTTGGACCCCAGAGCGCCTGGAACACAGGGCCCCCACACTGCGGCTTCGCGTACAGACCCCCTGGGTGGGTACAGGCAGACGGACGCGCCCTCCAAGTGCCCACTCCTCCGCGTGGACCCACACGCTGGGAGGTCCGCCCTCGACCGCACACGCGGTGCGCACGCACAGAATGACACGCGCGGCTGCCCCCGAAGGCCCGACGCGCGGCCCCGCACAGGAGCAGGGCCGCGCGGGGACGCGCTCGCCCACCCCCCACCTGCGGCCAGCGCCCTCACCTGCAGCTCGCACCAGGCCACCTCCACCCAGGTCTCCGTGTCCAGCCCCTTGTAGACCGTCTTGAACGAGCCGCGGCCCAGTTCGATGTCGAACTTGAGGAAGCGGCCGTCCAGGGAGGTGGCCACGGCCTTGAGGTCGTCCTCGTCGTCGTCCTCCTCCTCGGGCTCGTCCCGGCGTGTGCGCCCAGGCTCCGGCCTCGCCTCGGACGCCGCCGCGTCCTCCCGCCCCGCGGCCGCC
>NC_058415.1:916195-932516 GCF_002201575.2 Neomonachus schauinslandi | reverse complement strand
GGCGCGGCGGGGCGGGGCCTGGCACGCCCACCTGGCCGTGGGCGCGCGCGGCCACCTGCGGGCCTGCTCGCAGCTGCGGGTCCCCGCCTCGGCCACGCGCCGGCGGCGCTCCTGGCCCCCAGGCTCGGGAATGACCCGCAGGCTGCTGTCCGCGGAGGGTCCCGCGTGTCCCCCAGGGGAGGCACAGACTCACCTCCTCACCTGTCCCAGCAGGCGCGCTAGACCTCGCAGCCCTGTGCCGGGGCAGAATGGGCGGGCTAGAAAGCAAGGGCCCAGGGCCGGTGGTCCCCCCAACCCTCCGGAAGCAGCCGGAGACCCCAGCCCCAGGGCCAAACCTGGGAGGGGGGTGGAGTGTCCTTTCCCCCTGTCATTTCAACAGGATCCATCGGGACCTCACCGCCAGGAGGGGGAGTACTGTGATCATCATGCCCACTCTGCGGTTGAGCAAACGGAGGCCCTGAGATAGAAGTTATCTGCCCTAAACCCCAGAGCCTCTCTGACAGAGGCTGCCCTGGGATGCCAGTGGGTAGGGACCTGCAGAGGCTTCCAGGAGCCCCTGGGCCCACAGTGTTCTTCGTCCCCCGCCCCTGTTAGATGCCACCTCCCCCTGGGAGCCTTGACCTCATCCCCCTCTCCCTTTTTCTCCTCTAGACTCCCACAGACAAGACCCTCTCTTGGGCATCTTGAACCTTCTTGCTGGGAGGTGGCATATGGCAAAGACTTGAACTGCTAGTTTCTGAGCCCTGTGCCCTGGGAGGCCCTGAGCTCCTCCGTCCAGTCCCTGGCCACCCTGTGCTGCAGTGAGGTCAGGGAGCAAAGACACGGGGAGGCAGCTGTTTCAGGGGAGATGCCCAACCTTGGCACTGCCGCTGGGTCCGGCATGCCACCCAACATGCGGGGTGCCCGTGGGCTCCAAGCCCCTGGCACAAACTAACTCATGGGACGTCACACCATCAGAGCCCCAGGGGAGGTGTGCCTCACCTCGGTCACCCAGAGCAGCAGGACCTCCCTAGTGCCGGAGCCAGTCACGACCGATTCTCCAGCGCTGACAAGCCTTCCCAGCTCTGCTCAGTGACACCCTGTGGTGTTGGGAGCGTTTGCACCGTGGAAACGGGCAGACGCCACAGATCAGGACTTCTCCCGTCAGAGAGTGGTTCCACGGCGTGCTGGCGCTGGGCTGGGCAGCTGGTACCTGCCTTCTGAATATACCCCCGGTCGTCACACCTACCTTGTGTCCAGGCCAGAGCCCAGACAAAGAAGGGACAACATCCAACACCAGCTCCACTGGCCTGAGACCCTGTGAGGCAGGGATCTGAGCACGACCTCCCAGGGTGGGGGCCGGCCAGGCTGAGGTGGGGCTGCTGAGGATCTTTCTGTCTGGAGCCTAGAGACCCCTAACCTTGCTCTGCCATTTGCATGACCTTGGGTGAGTCCTGCTGTAGCAAGTCTCAGTATCCCCCGCAGAACTGGCCTGGCCACCCTAGTTTGTCTACCTCAAAAGACTGCCAGTTCCTCCAAGACTCCATCAGTCCTGGAGGGCACCCAGAGTCCCAAGCCTGTTCGTGCTGGGCACACCCAGGCCTGTCCAAGGGAAAACTGAGAAGAGGTAGAGCTAAGCCTGCTGTGGACAGACTCGAGGCAGTCTGGCCTCCTCCCGGCTTCCTGGGCCACAGTGGCAGCGAGCGAACATCGTGCCCGTATGGTGATGGAGGAGATGGCTGGGCATTCACAGCATCACCTGGAGGCTCTGTCCACCCCCAGCTGACAGATATGCACAGCATGGCAGCAGTACCCCCACATCGCCGTGGGGGAGTGGGGAGAACCTGTCCCTGAGTGAGGACTACATGCTCTCTGAGCCCTTCGGGGTGGCTTCAGGCACCCGTGCTTACATGCCTCCAGTGACAGGGAGCTCACTCCCGCTGCTGACTCATGACCGCTGGAGTCCATGGCTAAGAAGCTGGTAGACAGGTCACAGTCCTCTTTTGCAAGGACCCTCGGGCTGGGCTCAGGAGCAGGTCCTAGGATCCAGGAAGGACCAGACCTTGGGACCAGGGCTTTGCCAGGATCATGGTTGTTAGATTACTTGGCACCTCTGAACCTCCATGCCCGGCTCTGATGGGGAAAACAAGCACCCCTGTCTGCTCTGCTAGGTGTCCTGAGGGTCCCACAAGCCAGGGCTGCTGGACACTGTGCAAACTGCCTGGCCCCGGCGGGTGCTGGCGGTGTCTGTCCCCTGCCTGGACCCCCTGCCTCCACGGCTGTCGGGCCAAGGGGTGTGATTATCTCCGTGCCTCCGAGGACTAGGTTGAGGCCCAGTACAGAGACTTTTCGACTCCAGTAGTTTGCTCAAGGCCACAGAGCTGCAGCCAGTGCCCCTCCCCTCCACAGCTGCCAACTTGGCTCCCCAAGACTCCAGTGCTGGGGAGCCCTAAGTACCCCCCAGGTGCAGGCTGTCCCGGTGCTGCAGCCTGGCCAGGCCGGTGGGGACCTGAGGCTCACTTCCAGGGCCAGGACCCAAGCAGGTCACATGGCTGTGGCATCACACTGCTCTTCGGGAGATGGACATAACGGCGGTGGCCAAGGACTTCTGCGAGGGAGGGCAGGGTCTAGCCTTGCCCCCAGAGAGCCCGTTGCCAGGTGCTTTTGGGGTGGGTCTGCCTCTGAGTGGACTCCAGCAGGATGGAATTGTAGCTGGTCTTGTGGTCAGACACAGTGCAGCCAGGCCACCTCCCACTGTCCCCCCACCCAGGCCACAGCACAGGGAGGTGGCCCCTCAGCACCAGGGGCTCCTCCAAACACCACAGACTCACTCAGCAACTATGTGGGGCCCGCCACAGGTGGAGGTGAGACCTCCGGGCCGGAGTGGGTCCTCTGGAGCTCAGGTCCTATGGAGGCAGGGCAGATCTCCCAGGACCTGAAGGTAGGGTGTTGGGGGCAGGCAGGTGGGGTGGGAGTCATGTGGACCTCTGAAGCTGGTCCTGGTCCCTGTGAAGTGCGTGTGGGCTGGGAGGGCAGAGGGTGGGGCCCTGCTGCCCCAGCACCTCAGGAAAGCCTCCCCACTCGATGGGGGATGTGAAGTTCTGTAACATAATCTTCATTTTTCTTCTTTTAATTAATACGATTCTATAACATTTCCTTTACTCCCTAATTTTAAAACGTGGTTTAAAAAAAAAATAATAGTTTCGTTGGAGGACACCCGGGGACTCCGTCAGTTGAGCCTGCAGCTCTTGGTTTTGGCTCAGGTCATGATCTCAGGGTCCTGGGATTGAGCCTCGCGTCAGCCTCCGTGCTCAGCGTGGAGTCTGCTCGAGATTCTCTCTCCCTCTCCCCTCCCCCTGCTTCATGTGTGCAATCAATCAATCATAGTTGCATTGGGATAGAATTCACATTCCTGAAAACTCACTCTTCTAAAGTACATAACTCCGTGGTCTTCAGTATATTCAGATGTTGCAACCACCACCACCATCTCATTCCAGAACATCTTCACCCCCCAGAACAAGATGTCACTCCCCACCCCTGTCTCTCAGCCCCGGGCAGCCAGGAATCTGCTGTCTGTGGATTTGCCTGTTCGGGACTTCTCACGTCCCCAGAGTCATCCAGCGCCAGGGCCTCTGTGACCAGCTGCTCTCCCTCAGCACGCCTCACTCCATGCGGGTCAAAGGTGCGTTGTGCTCCGCTCCAAATAATATTCTGTTGTACGGTGACAGACAATGATTTTCTTAAGAGCCCGTAGTCAGGGGCGCCTGGCTGGCTCAGTCGTTAAGCGTCTGCCTTCAGCTCAGGTCATGGTCCCAGGGTCCTGGGATCGAGCCCCGCATCGGGCTCCCTGCTCGGCGGGAAGCCTGCTTCTCCCTCTCCCACTCCCCCTGCTTGTGTTTCCTCTCTCTCTGTGTCTCTCTCTGTCAAATAAATAAAATCTTAAAAAAAAAAAAAAAGAGCTCGCAGTCATTATAGGAAATTCGTAAAACAGAAAAAGTGGAAATAGAAAATTTTAAGCTGTCCCTGTGTGCTACCAAGTAAGCTGTCCACGCGGGAGATGGTCAGCAGGTGCCCATCACAGGAGCCCATCACCGTTTGACCCTTTTTCTCCTACGCAGAGTTGCTATTATTTGGTTTTCCTCAGGAAGGTTCACACCAAACGCGAGGTCGTGTGGCCTGTTGAGTTCAGTCCAGAGAACAAGGCTTCAGACGTGCTGGGTTGCAAAGGCCTTGGAAACCCTCCCACCTGTGACCCCTCTGTCAGCACCTCCGTCTGCCAGGCCCTGGAGCTCAGGCCCTGCTCTTACAGCCTGTGTCCCCTGCCCACTTCTGCCCAGCCCCAGGGGGACCCGCAGCCCCCCTCGGGTGGGTGCTGTGGGTGTATGTGCAAGGGGGAGGTTGGAAGGGTTCTATCCGCATCCACTGGATGTGCAGAGTGGTGCACAAAGATGTTCACTGACGGATGGTTTGTAAAAGGTGTTGTGAATGCTGTGAATGTCCAGCAGCTGCAAACGGGCAGGTAGACTACATTCGACACGATCAAATAGGACAAAGCCACTCAGATACTCTTCCTAGAGTGCTCTGACCCAGGAAGTGATAAGAGGTCATGCCCAGTGACGCAGCAGGAGGGGACCTGGAGGGAGCAGTGGGTGCTTCCGCTTTTGTGCATTTTCCTGCACGTGGGACGGGAGGTAACTCCCCCTAACGCCTGCCAAGACTTTGGGAAAGGTGCCCGGACAGACGGAGGTCTGCCCTGAAGGAGGGCTCCGCGGAGGGCAGAGTCTGGAGGCGCTTCCTTCAAACTCTGGCACCGCCCACTGGCCGTGACCTTTAGCCCATCCTGGGTGGAGTGCTCTGAGCTGCAGCTTCTGTGTTAGTCCTCCTGGGGCTGGGGCTGGGGGGTGCTGGAGGAATCAGCTGAAGGACTGAAACGCGCTGGCTCTCCTCGCTCTGGACGGCTCCTGCCTGCGCGTCTGTCTCCTTGCCCGTGGGACCTGCCCGTGGAGACAGGAACAGCCCCTGATTCGGGAGGGCCGCCGCTCCCCATTTCCACAGGCTCCCGTGTCTGTGCTCAGGGCCACAGAGCCAGTGGGAGGGGGCATGTGGAGGGAGCAGAGAGGAGGAGGAGAGTGGGAAGCCAGGCAGACACATGTCTTGGCACCTACCTGACAGGCTGGGCGGGGGTCCTCAGGCCAGAGCCCACGCCACTGTCCCGGCCGGGCTCCGACCAGTGGCCAAGACACATTGTCCTGCCAACTGGGGCCACAGGGCTCTCAGAGCTCTCTTCTGCCCAGAGTTGCCACTTGGCACTCAGCGGGCCCCACGCAAGCCCAGGGGGGCCACACACTCTCCGCGTGACCCACAGGAGGCTTTTCCACCGGCCAGGGACTCGGGCTGTCTACCGTGGGGTTTTCCAGCACCCTCAGCGCTCACGGCAGCGCCTGCCCCTGGGAGGGCCCATCCGTTCAGACTGAGGAGGCACCCGGGTGACCTGAGGTGGCATCCAACACCTGCCAGGGCCACAGTGTGCCAGGCCCGGCCTGCCCCCTGGAAAATGGCCACATCATGAGGGAGGCAGAGACAGAGGAGGAAGACAGAAAGGCGTCTTTCTCTATAGGATTTGCACGCGGGGAGGCACACAGCTTGGTCTGGGGTACACGGTTGATGCGTTATTCACAGCCCCTGTGTTCTACAGAGTCGCTGCCAACACTGCGTTGGTGGACATCGAGCCACGGCCCTGGGTGAGACAGGGTCAGGGGTCTGTGACCGCTGGTCACATTTTCGTCACATGGCTGATGCACAGCCTTGCGTATGTGTTTCTATCTAAGGATGCATTATTGAACATGGATTGTTGATTCAGTAACATCGAGCTCAGCCAACAGCACCACGTCTGGAGCCTGAGGGAAGCTTGTCCTCATCACGTGTCCTCTTGCGCTTAGGAACACTATGCAACATGTCAGCACGATGCTTGGGCCATTTTAATCAGCAAAATCACCAACAAAAGGCACAAAAATAAAAAATAAAATAAGAAACCTGATGCAAAAGAGATGAGACCAGGACACTAGCTTGCAGCGGAGAGCTGGACCGGGGGCAGAGCATCACCTGTCGCACGTGGCCGGGGTCACACGCAGCCCCGGTTGACCAAGCCAGCTGCTTGACGTGCTCATGGCTCTGTGAGCGTCCACAGTGACCTGGGAGGTGAGGCGACTGTCGACTGTGGGTCAGGAATAAACTCGAGCGTGTAGGTAAATTCACAAACACGGAATCCACGAATGCTGAGTGTGGGCTGCATTTAGGGAAAAACGGGTGAAGTTAGTCAGATGAGCCTCTGCCTGGCAAAAATCTCATAAAGGAGAAAGACAAAGGACGCATTTCCTTAGTGCATGAAGAGCTCCCACAAATCAGGAAGACCAACAAACCAGCGGAAAAACGGACAAGGGAGGTAAGAAGAGAATTAATAGAACGAGGACACAAAAGGCTCATAAAATATGAAAAAAGCGCCACTCTGCTCAAATTAAGAGAATTGGCGATTACAGCTATAACCAGACCCTCATGACGCCATGTTCCAGCAGACAGGCGAGCCGCCGAGGAAGTCCGAGGGTGACGTGGGGCCGTGGGGACACCAGGCTGCCCTGGGCGCGAGGACCTTGTCCTGGGAGTCTGCTCTGGAATATGCACCTGAGCTTTCACACATTCGGGCTCAAGGACAGACAGCTCATCACTGATGGCTTTTCTTTGTCTTCCCTCCCTGCAGTGGGGCTGCCCTGATTCCATTTCCTCCACATCTCACTCCCTCTGATGTCTGAGGCGTGAGGCCCGTGGCTCTCGGCCTCTGAGACATTCAGAATTGGGGGAGCTGAGGTCTGTGCACGAGCGTTCCCCCGTGGGGTCCCCGGAGGGCTCCCGGGGGAGACGTCCGCCAGGCCCCACAGCTCACTCCTACCGAGGCCCGGGGTGGGGGGTGCGCCCCGTCCCCCTCGCCACCTCCCGCCCAGGGCCGCGGGTGAAGGACAGCCCGGTATGCAGGAGGCGTTCTCTAACGGCGCCCCGCCCGCGCAACCCCGCGCTCCGCACGCACCTGGGAAGGGAGCAGGTCACGGCTTCAGCGGCCTGTTGGGCTGGCCGCGTGTCTCTCTCTGCAGGGTTTTACGTGACCTGCTCATCCAGGAACAAATCTGATCAATAAACCACAGCAGTGACCCTTTGATGAAACAACACTTAGTGGTCTTAGAGATAGAATTGCCATTTTGCGGGCGCCTGGGTGGCTCAGTCGTCAAGCGTCTGCCTTCGGCTCAGGTCATGATCCCAGGGTCCTGGGATCGAGTCCCACATCGGGCTCCCTGCTCGGCAGGAAGCCTGCTTCTCGCTCTCCCACTCCCCCTGCTTGTGTTCCTGCTCTCGCTATCTCTCTGTCAAATAAATTTTAAAAATCTTAAAAAAAAAAAAAAAAAAGAATTGCCATTTTGCAAGAGAATTGTGCACCGATGACCAGACGCTTCCTCGGCTTTAGAGAGAACCGAGGTGCTGCTGCCGTCCCCAGGGCACCAGCGGGCACCCCGTCTCCCAGGGGATTTTGGCGTCAGCATCACAGGGACGGCCAGGCCGGAACAAGCTCGGGAGCCCACGGGATAAGGACGTGGGGCGGTGTGTGCTGCGTGGGGCTGGCCGCCCCTCTGGTCTGTGTCTCTGTGGGGGGCTGGGGCCTGAAGCTGAGGGGTGTGGGCCAGAGCAGACGCCAGCAAGAACAAAGCAGGCCCCTCAACTGAGGTCCGGAGAGGAAAGAGGAGACACCAGGGCGCCCAGGGAGCAAGCCGCAGAACCAGGTTCAAAGGAGGCCCCCTCCCACGCCAGAGGGAGCTTTCCATGAATGTCATCAGACGTGTGCACGTGGGCCTCCAAACACAAGAGGAGCGGGGCACCGGGGGAACCGGGTTTTAAAAACAAAGGTAAACTGACTGAATTTTAAAATATTCAGGGACGATGAAAAGACAGGCATTTACTTGAGGAAAAGGGCTCGCAGGAGATATGAAAGGAAAGGGGTATTATCATTACATACAAAGAGCCTGAGGGGCACCCAGGTGGCACCTTTGGTTAAGGGTCCAACGCTTGGTTTTGGCTTGGATCTCAGGATCACGGGATTGAGCCCCACGTCAGCCTCCATGCATTCCCTCTCCCTCCCTGTCTGCTCCCACTCCCACCATGCATGCATACACTCTCTCTCTTTAAAATAAATGAATAAAGGGGCGCCTGGGTGGCCCAGTCGTTACGTGTCTGCCTTCGGCTCAGGTCATGATCCCGGGGTCCTGGGATCGAGCCCTGCATTGGGCTCCCTGCTCAGTGGGAAGCCTGCTTCTAACCCTCTCCCACTCCCCCTGCTTGTGTTCCCTCTCTAACTGTGTCTCTCTCTGTCAAATAAATAAATAAAATCTTTAATAAAATAATAAAATAAAATAAAAAATAAAATAAATAAAATCTTTTAAGCATACGCTTATAAGATATATGCAAAGAGATTGTGTGAGTCAGTATGGGTGGAAAGGCCAAATTCCCCAAAGAAAGGAGAGCAGAGGACAAGCTCAGACAGAAGGTCCCGGACACATAAAACCACAGAGTGGTCTCACCAGGAACTGTCTCAGGGCAGGCGAGACAAGTCCGCATCTGCATGAGGTGGCTAGCGGTCCTCGTTTGAAGAACTAGGCCCCGTGCTGTCAGCGGGTCAGGGAGCTGTGGGACAGTCCGCTGGACCAGCCTTTCAGGAAAGCAATTTGGCAAAATCTCACTTACTCCTACTCTTGGAATTTCCCCGAGGCCCACAGTTGTTTAGCTCAGAGTTACTGAAAATGCCGACAGAAACACTGGAAACCACTGGGTTCCAGCAGGTGGGCCTGGGGAACCTCCGTCGCCTGAACCACGGGGTCTGAGATCGCCTGCTCCCGACCATGGCAGATGCTGGCCCCTGCGCTCAGCCCCGGGGTCCCGGCACCGAAGAGCAGCACGGAAGCTCACGGAAGGATCGTGCAAGCAGCCGATGAAGGCATGATCTCATGTAAGAAATACACCCGATTTCCACCAGGGCTATTTCTTTTGGGCGATTTCCCTTATCTTTCCGTAGTGTTTGTCCGGCGGCGGCCATAGCCGGCCCACAGCTGTGCATGCACTGTGCCTGCTGGGCCGGCCCGGGTCAGCTGCTGGGTCAGAAGTCTGCATTTGTAGTTGTGGTAGATTTTGTCAGGTCGCCCTCAGGAGAGGCTGTGCCAATTTACACGCCCACCAGATGCCGCCTCGCCCGCAGAGCGTGTTAATTGCCTTTGGCATAGGGGGAGAAGCAGTACCCCGGTGAGGCTTTAATTTCCGTGTCTCCTAGTGTGCGTGAGCTCAGCCTCTGCCCTCGGGCCCTGGGCTGCTCCACTGAGCACCTCTTTTCTGCAAGCGGCCGCACGGGGGCTGGGGCGTCTCCCTGGACCCTCTCTGAGCCCCGCCCTCTGGTTCTAGCCCCTCCCTCACCCACGCAGGGCCTAAGCTGATGGGAGGCCACCTGTGCTTAGTGCATGAACCCAGCCGCTCTCCCCGGGTCCCACCAAGTGGGGTCTTGCCCCAGACGGAGCCAGGGTGGTGGCCGTGAGGCCCCTGGGGTGCCATGACGCTGCGTACAACGGAGGCCTGAGCCAGATCCAGATACTCAGCTGCAAATGGGTCAGGTGGAAGGGAGCCCGGGCCTGCAAACCTGGGAGCGGGGCTGATGCAGAGAAGACCCCGCACTCCAGGGCCGTGGGCACTGCCCCTTAGCTCGCCCCTCAGGCCTCCGTTGTACGCAGTCATGGCACCGCTAACCCCGAGGTCCCCGTGGGGGTGGAGGAGGGCACATCTGCAGGGCTTGCCGTGGGCAGCCCAGGCTGGAGCAAAGGAGGGTCAGTCCCTGAGGCTCCGCGCAGCTACGACCCTGTGCCCGCCAGCCTCCCACAGGTCGTGCTGTCAGCCCGGCCACGGCCACCGCCTCAGTGCAGCTGCAGTAACGACGGCTGAGTCCACACCTGGTCCCCGCCGGTCAGACCGCTGCCCGCTCGTCATCACCAGGCAGCGTCTGCGGCCCGAACCACCTCCCCCAGCGCACCTTGAGGGTGGCCTGAAACGCAGATTCCTGGCCTCACCCCCAGACCATCTGACTCGTGGGTCTGTGGCAAGGGCCTTGGAATCTGCATTTTTGAAAATCCCCGGTAAGCCTGGGCCAGTCTTGGGACCCAGACGACCTGTGGGCCCAGGAGCAGAAGGGAGAGGTTTCACCACAAAGTGTGTTGAATTTCCTATTGTGTAATCAGGCTACTTGTCAAAACCTTATAAATAAGGTTTAAACTTTAGAAAGAATTGGAATTAATCAGCAGAATTAGGTATGTGCAGCATGATGGCTAAGTGCCCTCTGCTCTGTGCTCTCTTCCTCCTAATTCATAGAAACCTGGAGCTTTGCTTGGGAACATGGACGCCTAGAACAGAAAAGACAGCCCCCTCTTCCCTTACATTTAGCTATGGCCATGTGGCTCAGGTTGGGGCTTTGACGTGAGTGCACATGTCCAGACACTCCCGAGAAGTGTCTTAGAGTGTAAGGTGTACTCGCTTTCTCTCCCCTTCCTTCCTGCTGGGTGGGATGCAAGCACAGTGGCTGGAACCCCAGCAGCCACCTCAGGCCACGAGGGGAGGCTGTGTGCCGACTACGGCCCGGCCCGGGGCAGGAGGAGCCTGAGCTCCTGGCAGCCCTGCCCGCCTGCCTCGGGGCAGCCTCTACGGGATAAGAAAGAAACGTCTTCCTTGCTAAGCCGCTGGTACTTTGGGGTTTGGGTGCCTCATATTCGCACTCAGCCCGGAGCAACACAGCATATAAAGTACTGGGCACAGTGCCCGGCCTGTCAACGGCGTCCCACCGAGGAGCAGATCCACTCACTCAGCTGCAAATGGGTCAGGTGGAAGGGAGCCCGGGCCTGCAAACCTGGGAGCGGGGCCGATGCAGAGAAGACCCCACACTCCAGCACCCCAGCCCTGGACCAGCTGCTGGTCGTCGGCCCTCGGTCTCTGAAGGCCAGCACCCTAACAAGATGGCATGTGTCGACCCACATGCTTTTCTGACCATACACTTTGCCAATTGAATTAGATTTTCCTCTGGTTGGTATTGGAGCGGTCTTCATTTCCTGACCATCTGCTGTTTGGGTGGCAGGAAAGTCCTCTGAGTGCCAGAGGAGAAGCATCCAGAGCTGCAAATGTTCCACGGATGCCCCAGGAGCAGACGGACCAGTGGCAGCGTTCCCAGGGAGGCCCCAGCAACCACGCCGTGAGCAGGGGCGCTCAGGGGCTGCCAGCCCGGGCCGAGTCCTCACCCAGAGCCCTTCACTCCAGACACTCGGAAAGGTAGGTGAGGGTCAGCAGAGTGAAGGAGCTGTGTGTGAGAGAGCGTGTGTGAGCACTCAATTCTGTGTGTGTGCACACATGTGTGTGTTTGTAAGAGCATGTACTGTGTGCATGCGTGAGTGCAATTGTGTGTGAGCATATGCAGGTGTGTGAGCATGTAATTGTGTGTGAGCATGTGTGTATGTGTGAGCGTGTGTACATGCGTGTGACTGTATTTTTTGTGTGTGAGCATGTGACAGTGTGCATGAGAGAGGCCACAACAGTGTGGGGGAGGGAGTGAACAGCACTCACACCCTGGGCCTCCGTGGACAGCACAGCGCAGGCCGGCCCCAGGCCCCGGACATGCCTGCCTGCCTGCTTGTCTTCTGAATCCTAGGAGCTGAGAGCTTTGGCGGTTCTGCCCCCGCCCTCCCATGTGGCCCTCCTGAGCCTCACCTCCCTGGCTCAGTGCGAAGCCAATGCCTGGTCACAACCACCATCATCGACGCCCGCTGCGGTCATCTACAGATCGCGTCGCACGCCCGTGATCAGAACCGCATCCTTAACAGCAGCAGCCGGCCGGGCGAACACACACGCAGCTCATGTGCTCAGTGGCCACGGAACGTTCCTCAGCCCTCAAGAGGCAGGACACCCTGACACCTGCCACAGCATGGACGGGCCTTGAGGACACGAGGTTGAGTGCCCATCACAGAAGGACAAACACCGTGTGAGGTCCCCGGAGTCATCAGATCACACAGAGTGGACGGCGGGTGCCGGGGGGGGGGGGGGGGCGGTAGTGCTTAATAAGGACGCGGTCTCAGCCAGAGACGGAACATTCTGGAGACGGACAGGGAGGATGGCTGCGCAACCGTGTGAACACACGTAACACCACTGGACTGGACACTTAACAATGGTTAAGATGTTTTTAAGAAAATAGGTAGGGGGCACCTGGTTGGCTCAGTCGGTTGAGTCTGACTCTTGATTTCAGCCCAGGTCACGATCTCAGGGTCGTGGGATCGAGCCCCTCGTCGGGCTCCACACTCAGCAGGGAGTCTGCTTGACATTCTCCCTCCCCTTTACCCCTCCCCCAATCTCTCTCTCTAAAATAAATAAGTAAATCTTAAAAAAAAAAAGAACAGGTAGATCTCTGCATATAGATTGGATTAGATACGGATGTAGATTAGCCGTAGATCACGTCACATTGGTCACAGAGACACAATCTACGGCTAACCTATGTCGTACATCAGTCTGCACCCAGTCAGGGACATTTAGGGGGACATTAGTACCATGAGTGAGCAAGCCCTGATAGGGCGTAAGAAGCTGCAGGAGACCCCAGGGCGGAGGGAGGGCCAGCTTGGAAGGGACGGGTCTCCCTGGGGAAGGCGTGGACGCCAGGGAAGTCGGGTCTGCACGCGCCACGGCGCAGGTGCTATGCCTGATGGCTGGACGCAGGGTGAGCCTAGAGCGGGGAACCGGGTCAAGAGGCCACAGGAGGGCGGCACCAGGGGTCACAAGGGGCCCATGCCGTGCGCTAGAAGTCCTCACCCCACACTGCGGGCCCACGGGGGCCTGCACTGGGAGAGCCTGAGACCACGCTGGCTGAAGGAGAAATGTCATCACAGGATAGGCAGTGGGGGGGTGTTCAGCGCTCAGAGACCGCAGGGAAGAGGGGCCTCCGGGACAGGGTGCCAAGAGACATAATCATAAAACCTTCTGCTTACCAAAGACACCATCAGGAAAACAATAGACAAGGCGCAGACTCGGAAAAATACCCACAGGACCCATGTCCCAAAAAGGACTTGTGAAAGTTAACGGAGGGGAGTGGGGCACGGGGGGCCTCGCACCCACTGCCCACGCCAGGTACAGAAGGGCCCTCAATGCCAGGAAAGGGGTGCAGCTCCTGGGAGGAACCCACCACCCCTGCAACCCAGCCAGCGTGAAACCGCCATGGTTCAGAACTCCTGCTTTTCCCCAGCGACTGGCTTGCAAAACAATGTCCTCCTCCTCCAGAAAACAGCGCTCCTCTCGTTGATTTGTTGCACTAAACTACGTTATGATTTTGTGGTAGCTTGCTTGTCCCAGATTGCAATTCTCTGCTATTCCCAAATGAGTCCGTTTTTGCTGGTAAAATAACAAAGTTTTATTTTTCAGGTCAATGCTACCTGGGGCCAGAGAAGCGGGATCCAGAGAAGACGCCAACCACCCAAGGCTGGCGAGCAGGCAGGTGGTGGCCACAGAACCTGCTGACCGCCCCGCTTCCCCGCAACCCTCGGGCTTGAGCGGCGTGTCTCCTGGATTTCCAGCTCTCTGCATTCTGAGCTCTCCAGGTTTAATCGGGATCTGTTTTAAGTCTTCTTTGTGAGAGTACTCGTTTGGTCTTTGGTCCCACTCCTTTTTGGAAACTAACTGTTCCTAACTGGAAATGTGCTGGCTTTGGTCAGATTTTTTTTGGAACAGACGGTTCCTGTTCAAAGTGTGCTGTTTAGGGACTTTTCTCTTTGCTCTGGAGAAAAACCTCTAAGAAACGGGATCCAAGTTGTCAAAATGCTTTGAGGGTGCCCCCCTCCCCTGGCCCTGAGATCCCGGCCAGCCTTATGTGTGAACACTGCAGGCCCTCCACATGTGCATTTCTAACTAAATGGACCAACTAAACCACAGGATTTTCTTTTATTTTAAAGAATTTATTTATTTATTTATTTTTAAGATTTTGTTTATTTGACAGAGAGATAGCGAGAGCAGGAACACAAGCAGGGGGAGTGGGAGAGGGAGAAACAGGCTTCCCGCGGAGCAGGGAGCCCGATGCGGGGCTCAATCCCAGGACCCTGGGATCATGACCTGAGCTGAAGGCAGACACTCAACGACGGAGCCACCCAGGCACTCCTTATTTATTTATTTGACAGAGAGAGAGAAAGAGAGAGCGCGCAAGCAGGGGAGGGGCAGAGGGAGAAGCAGACTTCACTGAGCAGGGAGCCTGACGAGGGGCTCGATCCCAGGACCCTGGGACCATGACCTGAGCTGAAGGCAGACGGCTTCACCAACAGAGCCACCCAGGCGCCCTAAACCACAAGATTTTAGAACTTCAATGGCCATTACGGGAACACGCATCTCCCCAAACTTTTCTCAAAGCCGAATCGGACAACCAAGGCTCTAAAGTTCTTGCAACAGTGGGGGTGCTACTGACCAGTATTTTCCAGCTTCCAAAAGTGGCCGGGAATCTAAAGCTCCCTCTCTGCAAAATACAATCTGTAGACGAAGGGACACCTGGGTGGCTCAGTCAGTTAAGCGTCTGACTCTTCATTTTGGCTCAGGTCATGACCTCGGGGTCGTGGGATTAAGTCCCGAGTCAGGCTCTGCGCTCAGTGGGGAGTCTGCTTGAGATTTTCTCTCTCTCCCACTCTGTCCCTCCACTTGCAGGCTCTCCTCTCTCTCAAATAAATAAATAAATCTTTAAAAAAAAAGCAACAACAATTTGTACACTGAGGCAGACAAACAAGCCAAAGAAGTCAAAATGGCTTCTGAGGCCCCTCCCCCACCCCTCTTTTCAGTTCCCACCCGTGGAGGCCACTGTGGGCTCCGGAGCCCCCTGCGTGCTGTCCCCACCTCCCCTACACCCTCAGCTTTCCCATTCTGACTCTCAACCAACGTCGCTGTTCCTCTGAACCTCTCCCCACCCCCGCTAAACTCAAGTCTTCTGAGGATCCAAATGAACCCCAACTTTCTGATGCTCCCTGGACTTAGGCCGAATCGAGAGCCACAAAGAGTTTCCTAAAGTGACGAAGGACCCCCGCTGGTCTGCTGAAGAATTAAAATAGTTATGCAAACTTACCAACCTGGTTTCTCAGATTTATATCAATTAGGCCACATTTTATTGGTGAGTACCGGGCAGAACACGAGATGAAACTAACTAACCTGAAAGAAATTTAGAGAAACAGACCCCTACCTGGGGCCAGACGCAAGATCGCTTGCCGGAGATCTCCACCCAGCAATTACAGGAGCTCCTCCCAAGCCTGCTGATTGGAACAGGATTCAGGTTTGCCCACAAAATCCTGATGCACCTGCTCGTCACTACACGATAGACTCCAGGTGGTCTTTCTATATGCTGTTTGAAACCTGCCTTGTCACATAAGAACATGAGTATTTTAAAATGTTATATAATATTCTGTAGTATCATTTTAATGGGTGAAAAGTATTTTATTGTATGAATTAACTACAATTTTTTTAGCTAATATTCCGTTCCCACCTTGGACTTCCGAGTTGCTTCTACTTTAATACCATTGTAAGCAATATCACCTGAAGTATTCTGATGTGTAATTTCAAATCTAATTCTTAGATATTGATTTCAATTTACATAACCACAAGCAACACATAAGTGCACATTTCCATACATCCTTACAAGCAATAGGTATTTTTTAAATGTGTTTATTTGGGGGGTAAAATTTGTAAAATTATGATAAATTATAGTCAACATTAATGAACACTTTTTGTGGTGAGTATATATTTATCTTACATCGTCTCACAAAAACTTTGTAAATTAGTTACTAATTTTAATCCCAATTTCACAAATTAGTAAATTGAGGCATAGAAAGTTAATACACATTTTCGAGGTCAACACGGCCAATAGAGTTGATTCCGTGATTAGAAGTATTTATTTATTACTGTAAAATATCTTTTATATTGTAAGTCTTTGGTATTTTTTTCTTTCATGCATTATCTGTTCATTTCTTACTTCTATATTTTCTTTTTTGTTGTTTTTTCTTCTATATTTTCATTGGAATATTTGGCTTTACATTATTGACTTAAAATAACTTTTAATATCTAAAAATATTGACAATTTAACTGTCATATAGTTCCACGTTTTCCCCCCAGTTTATTTGCTGTTTTTCTGTTTTGCTTATGACAGATGGTAGTTTGAAAGAATATTAGTCAGGGCGCCTGGGTGGCTCAGTCGGTTAAGCGACTGCCTTCGGCTCAG
>NC_058415.1:893157-916185 GCF_002201575.2 Neomonachus schauinslandi | reverse complement strand
AGGGCGCCTGGGTGGCTCAGTCGGTTAAGCGACTGCCTTCGGCTCAGGTCATGATCCTCGAGTCCCGGGATCGAGTCCCGCATCGGGCTCCCTGCTCGGCGGGGAGTCTGCTGCTCCCTCTGACCCTCCTCCCTCTCATGCTCTCTCTATCTCGTTCTCTCTCTCAAATAAATGAATAAAATCTTTAAAAAAAAAAAAGAAAGAATATTAGTCAAAATCTTTCAATCTTCTGTTGCTTGTTTGTTTTATTGAAATAGAGTTGACACACAACTTTACCCTAGTTTCGGGTGTACAACACAGTGATCCAACAAGTCAATTTGTTAGGTTATGCTCACTGATTCCAAATGGTGTTTAAAGAAAGTTCTGGTCTTCCTTTAGATGTTGAATCCAACCAGGCAGCACTTAACTATATGTTTTTTAAGGGGCCAAACTGGGACCTTTCTCTTTTAGTTGATAGGACCAGCATGGAATGTGAAACTACGTCTGCCCCAGATTTAGTCAATTTGGCAAGCTAGCTTGCTCCAATCCTGGATGAGTCACCTAAAACAAAGGCCGCTAAAATTCTCAATTTTCAGCTCTGGCAAATGGAGGCCCCCAAAACCAAAAACCTCATGGCTTTTACTGTTATTGCAAAGGGCCAGGACTTTGGGGGAAACACTGTTATCAATGTAAGTGCTCCAGGCACCTTCGACCCTCTGACCAAACCCGCCCAGTGTCCCCCTAAGTCCCAGTGCTGGGGCTCCAAGAACTCGTGGCTTCTCCCAGTCCTCCCTCTTATTCCACACGGAGAAACCACCCCCCAGACTGGGAGTGAATCTCCGTCTGTACTGACTCTCAGTGCTCAGCCCACCACCACGAGGCAGCCCATGCCTTGGAGCACAAGAACAGCTCCCAGAGTGGGGTCTCTAATCACCCAAACAGGTGCCTGTCCCTGAGCCCTGTCCCTCCGTCCAGGCCCTTTGAGAGATACATGTCCTTTTCTCTTTAGTTCCTCTGCCCCTAGTCACTTATTGGGCTGAGATCTCTTAGAAAAATTTCATGCTGGAATTTCTTCCTCCCCAAAGGGGGAAATCATTCTCGAGTGACAGGAGCCATCAAAGTATCCAAAGAAGTAAATCAAATGGCCCTTCAACATGTTTTTTTTGCTCCATCTCTAAGCTAACCGGAGCTGATTCCAAAGACACTAATCATTATTCCCGATTAGATCAGCTGCCACCCTCCTTATGGGCAAAATCTCCACGGATATTGGCAGAATCCACAATGCCTACCTTGCTTGTCCCAGCTGTTCAAAGCATAGTCCGGGGGAAACTGCACGGCTCCCAGACTCTGGACCGCCTGCAGGGCCACTCCAGTTTGGCAAATGGATCTCCTGCAGCTTCCCTATCTCGGGGATAGAAACACATTTTAGTCGCGGTCTGTATGTTTGTCATTGGACCGAAGCTTTCCCTTGTAGACAGGCCACTGCTTCTTCTGTGGCTAAAATTCTGTGAGAAAGAGAATCCCTACCTGGGGACCCCTCTCCAACTTCACAGCGATCGGGGAACCCGTTTCACCGGTCAGGTGCTTCGACAAATCTGCACTGTTGGGCGGGTGTTAACAACACTTGCACGGTGCACACCGTCCTCAGTCCTCAGAGTTAGTCACGCTCACTGACGTCACCACGAAGTCTCAGTTGGCAACATCTGTGGAGACCGTCTGCACACCTTGGCCGAAAGCACTGCTGTGGATCCTTCTAAATCTCAGATCCACTCTCTTTGGAACTCCTCGACTCTCACTGCCCCCAGAGAGTCCCAGGACATCCAGCCCGCGTGGCCCCTGCCTCCTCTGACCCACAGCTGAAAAAGGGAGATCTAGTTCAGTGGTCTCAAGG
This sequence comes from Neomonachus schauinslandi, assembly GCF_002201575.2. Lineage (NCBI taxonomy): Eukaryota > Metazoa > Chordata > Mammalia > Carnivora > Phocidae > Neomonachus > Neomonachus schauinslandi. The sequence goes on along the minus strand of NC_058415.1, from coordinate 914,315 downwards.
CCTAGCTGCTTCTATTAAAAATAACCACGGTTTGGCAGATCAATCTTTCCACAGTGCGCTCCCACGGGGGACAATGACCTGCATCACCCCTTGCAACCTGGAGATTTCGTCTGTTGGAAAATGTGCCTCCAGAAGGACTCTCTTCAACCTTGCTGGAAAGTGCCGCCGAACTCCAGGGAATACGCTCTCGGATTCACATGAGACATGCAAAGAAAGCACCAAACCCTGACTGGCCCTGCACGCCATCTGGTGACCCCAAAGTACAGATTTCCCAGAATTGAAGCAGACGACATCTGACCACACAGCTTTCCCGCGATGTCTGGACCAGGCCAGTACACCTTCTTCTCACTGTTTTCTTCTCTCTTTTGTAGGAAGACAAGACTGCTTTATCCAAATCCTTGTGAAAGGGGGAAACTTCTTTTGAGTGTGTCTTTTAGAAACAGCCTCTTTATTATCCCCGGACAGGTTCATTTTCACTTGCATTCTTCAAAGGGTTAGAAATTTCAGAATTCACAAAGCCTTCTTTCTTCTGACCTATTAACTGACTTTGGATTCTTATCCAAATTCATGGTCTCTGAGTTGGCAGGCTTACAGGCTGTTTATCCATAGCAGATTTGGTTCCAAACAGTTCTTTTGAGATAACAACACTATTTTACAATGTCTCCGAAGTTGTGCTGTTTTTGCAAAAAGTTCATCAGCTGTTGTTTCATATTTATATCTACGCAGTATCTTCCCAAACGTACTTGGTTAGTTCTCCCAGTGTGCTCTTGCAGTCCACTAGTCAGCTTTCGTGGCTGCTTCAGGCAGAAACTTCCAGAAGGTATACAGGACTCCAGCTTTGCCCTTGTAAGGAGAACCTTTCCCCTCTAAGTCAGAATAAATGCCAATTAATATTTCAGTTGGCTCCTTTCAGACCTAGATTCCTGGTTTAGAACCATCACACAATTTGGAATCGTCATGTAACTTCTTTTGTTTTGTAGAATTATCTTGAGTTTTGTATTTCATTGCCCATCAAACCTGTGTAAAAATGATGTACAATAAGGGGATGATCTCCAGTGCTTGCGATCTTGACAAATGTGGACAACGGAAGGGAAGTGCCTGAGAGTTTCTCCCTCCTGACCTTCCTCGTTACTCCAATGGGCCTCCAATCTGTACAATTTCCCTCCAACATGGGACATGACACCCAGGAAAGGTCCTTCCTGGAGCCAAGAGACAAAGGCCACTGAATTTGGAAAACCTCACCCTTGATCAGTGATGCTTTCAGGAAAAAAAAAATCTTGATCAAAAGGGGGAAATGTGGGGGCGCCTGGGTGGCTCAGTCGTTAAGCGTCTGCCTTCGGCTCAGGTCATGGTCCCAGGGTCCTGGGATCGAGCCCCGCATCCGGCTCCCTGCTCTGCGGGAAGCCTGCTTGTCCCTCTCCCGCTCCCCCTGCTTGTGTTCCCTCTCTGTGTCTCTCTCTGTCAAATAAGTAAATACAATCTTAAAAAAAACAAAAAACAAAAGGGGGAAATGTGAAAATTAGTAAAAGGAAACCTCGGTGAAGCAGAGCCCAGCGGCCAGCAGGGGGAGCTCTCACAGCGCACGGCCCTGTGTCCCCGCGTGTCCCCTCTCAGCGGGAGAGAACCCTCAACTGCAGGCCCCAACAGGGGGAGATGTGCTCTGCGTCTCCCACAGAAAACCCACCAGCCCTGCGGCTCAGCCCGTGGGGAACCGCCTCACCCTGAGCTCCCGCTTCTCCCCAACGGACTTTGATTCAAAACCACCTCCCAACATCCTCCTTACTCACCATCAAATAATGTTCCTCGGCTTTGTGTGTTGCGCTAGCCGGTGGTTTTGCCACAGCTTGCTGGTCCCAGATTGCCATTCTCCGCCATTCCTGAATAAATCCATTCTTTGTCTGGGAAAAGAACTTTTATTTAAGGTCAACAGGTAGATATGTATCATATATAAAGAACGCCTTAAAAAATCCAGGCTAAAAAGATGAATCACCCAAATTTTAAAATGAGCCAAAGACCTCTCTCTCTAATAAATAGATAGATAGATAGATGGATGATAGATAGATGGATAAAATGAGCCAAAGACTTGAATAGACTTCACCAGAAAAGACCCACGAGTGGCTCATGAGCACGTCCAAGTATCCTCAAGGTCACCGATCGTGTGGGAAGTGCTCGCTACACCTCAGGGAGAGGCTCTGCAAACCCACTGGAGGGGCAGAAAATCTGACAGAAACCCCCAGTGTGGGGGTGGGGAGCAACTGGGACTCGGGCTTCGCTGGAAGAACGCAGGCGGCCCGGGCCACAGCAGTCTGGGAGTTTCTGACACACTGAACACGCACTCACCAGAAACTCCACTCTGTTTGCCCAGGAGAAGTGAGAAACCTATGTTTACACGAGTCCTCGCACGCGAGAGTGAAGAGCAGCTTCATTCAGAAGGGCCCCAAATGGGCACCGGATACGTAAGAGACATTCATTTCCTGTGATTGTGGAAGAGGAACAATGAGTCTGAACCACGGTGACCTCTGTAGCAGGCGGAGAGGCCTTGCCTGACAGAACTTTCCGGGGGACGACACCATTCCAAGTGTTGACATTCCTGATGGTCCGTGTGTATGATTCTCAAGATGGGTGTTAGTTACACAATTCAGTGCTGACCTCTGAGGCCCCCAGTGCCACAGCCCAGGCCTGGGACGGGCCTGCCGTGGTCTCCACCACCTGAGGGGAAAAGCTGGAGATGGTGAGAAGGTTTTTGTCTGGGGAGGGCCAGTAGCCCGTCGGATGAGCGGGTCGGGGATGGTGCCGTGGGACCGCGGGCCACTCAGCTGCCCGGCAGAAGGCCAGGGCTCCTGCCGCTCCGCTCCTTCTCAGCCAAGAAACTCCAGCGAGTCGAGGTGCAGGAGCAGAGCCTAGGCGCGTGGGCACGCCTGGCCGTGGTCAACCTCAAACGTCGAACTGCCAGTTACTTCCCCACCTACAGATGGGTTTATTGGGGAAGAAGAGAGATTCACAGCCCAGGACAGTAAGCGGTGGTGAGACTGTAGGCAAATCTGGGGAACAAGGGAGAGGTACGCCTTTTTAAGAGAAAAGAGATCGGTTGGGAAGGTGGTTATGAACTAAAAGTCCATCGGAGGAAACCGGGCGTTCCAAGTGTGGTGGCTTCTCGTCGGCGGAGCTGTCGGTGGGCAAGGGAAGTATGCAGGGTCAAGTCCGTCTCTTCCCGTTGGGTCTGCAACTGACCACGAGCTAGGGCTGGGAGCTCCCCCGCCAAACCTCCCCACTCCATTTCAGTGGGGTTTCCTGCTACTAATTTTTACCCTGTAAAGGAGATAGAGAGATGGGCTTTATTTGGGGTAATCCAGATAAGATTGAGGGGTCCGTTCCTAAAAATCAAGAGGGAAAGAATGGGTATGCAGTGGTAGCATCTGCCCCGGGGACAACATGTTCAGCCCAGTGATCGGTCACAATTGGGTCAACTCTGTTCCCTATTTCCGTGCTTCTTTTGCAGCAAAGAGTGGCCCTGGGACCTAAAGGGCAGTCTGCGGGGGACATTCGGGGCTTTTGCTTTTAGGAGAAACGGGAGCAGATACGGCCAGTGGCTCCTCCCTGTTTCTCCGTGGCCTACACACAGACACAATGCCTGGACCTGTGGCAGCCGTGTTGTGACCATGAGGCAGCGACCCTGCAGCGAAGGCGCGAGCATCCCAAGCTACTGCCCAGACAACACTGAGCCTCTGGGCGAGGCCTTGGCTGCCCAGGTCTGATCTAGCGATGGGAGGGGAGAAATCGTACTTCTGTTAGGTGACGCTCGGTCATTCCTAACAGGTGGACGCTTTTAGCTTATGAACCTGTCCTGACAGCTGCCCGCAAGGACCAGTTCTGAGGCTTTGGTGAGAACCGTGAGTTCCCTGGCCGCCACCGGGCTGCAGACCAGAGGGGAGGACACAGTTGCTGCCGCAACCCGTGATGACGTCCTGCCCACTTCCCTGACGCCCAGCTCCGGGGTGAGGGCCACGCACCTTCCCTCCCGGACGCCTCCGTGACCACGGGCTCGCATGGCCCCCGGAACCCATCTCCCACGGGTCAGGGGCCTCCCTCCACTCGCGGCTGGGCCGGGCCAGGACCCTGGCATGGGGGGGAAGGAGGAAAAGGGTCATCCGCAGCCATTCTAATCAGAGCATGTGTTTTAAGCAATTTCTGGAAAACGTGAATGGCAGAAAAATTAATGCTGGAATTTTTACTGAAGTCCTAAGTGCATGTCGTTTAGACACCAGGGCAAGGGCAGGCCGACCTCGCGGTTCTTGCTTCCTGCCCCTCACCCTGGGGCAGCGCGAGGACCCCCCACCTGACCCCCGTGGGGCCAGGTCTCGGAAACCTGTCGCAGGACCACCCACAGGAGTCCCTGTGTCCCTCAGGTCAGAACCACATTACACGCGTGCCCCAAGCCCGTCACTGCACGCCCACTCTCTGGAGGAGCTCAGGGCCGCCACGCACCTGGGCTACCTAGGAAGCAGGTGGGCAGCGGCTTCAGAGGGCAGCCTCCCCGCACAGGTGAGTGAGGGGGCACCAGGGGCGTCTCAGCGCCCCCGACTCCCTGACGTCCCTCCTTCTCCCTCCCACTCTGTCTCTCTCCCTGTGTGTCTCTCGGTGTCTCCACCTCTGTCTCTGTCTCCGTGTCTCCCTCCCTCCCCCTGCTCCCCCTTGTTCCCATCTTTCTCTGTGAAGCTTTACCAGACCTCTCCTCTTCCTCGGTGTCCATCTGTGACAGCCAACGCGGCCGTGGGGTGAGGCAGCGACCATACTCTCTGGCCCGTCCGACACGGAGCCAGATGGACCATCCATCATCCATACGAATGAGGTGGACCTTGGCCCGGTGCCCACAGGTCTGGCTTTGTGCTGCTCCCGGGGAGCAGGCCGCCGCTTCCGGCTCCCACCACGGCTGGTCCTCGTTGTTCTCGGGCTGCCTGGACCTGTTCTGCTTTCCCACAGGCCCTGAGCCAAGGCCGAGCACCTCGGGGGACGTCGGGCACACCACGGCCTGGCCACTGTCGGGCAGCTCCCACTGCTGACGCCCGCGGCCCTCACTCCCGCCTGGGGCAGGTCAGCCACCGCGTCGCCTCCTCCGTGGGAGGCACCAGCCGCGGCCCCTGACCCCAGCACAGAGACTCTGGCCACCCCCTCCCCACAAGCCTCTCTGAAGTCTGAGCTTTGCCGGTGGCCCTGATCACCGCCTATGCCCCCGTCCCCACGAGCATGGCCTGCACCCGTGTGGAGCTGGGGACCCCCACCCTGGCAGGGGCCACCCCTCACAGCCACCACGTTAGAGCACTTTGGGGGCCTCTGGGCTTTCAAGCTGTCCCCTCCACCCACTGGCTCTACCACCCTGTGGGCCTCCGTTTTCTCGTCTATAAAATGGGATAATGGCGGGGCGCCTGGGTGGCTCAGTTGGTTAAGCGACTGCCTTCGGCTCAGGTCATGATCCTGGAGTCCCGGGATCGAGTCCCGCATCGGGCTCCCTGCTCGGCAGGGAGTCTGCTTCTCCCTCTGACCCTCCTCCTCTCATGCTCTCTGTCTCTCATTCTCTCTGTCTCAAATAAATAAATAAAATCTTTAAAAAAAAAAATAAAAAAAAAAAAAATAAATAAAATGGGATAATGGTATCTACAGCTGGGCTTGTTGGGAGGGCCACGTGAGGGCCAGCCCCTCCTACTCCAGGACACCCTTCACCAGGGTCACAGGTCAGTGCTCCTCAGCACCCAGGCTCGGGGAGGTGGCTCCAACATGGGATCTCCCCCGCAAGGTTCAGAGAAGTGAGACCATGCCCTGAGGCCATGTGGCCAGAGGGCCAAGGCCAGCCTTGAGGTGAGCTGGTCCATCAGGCTCCCAGTGTCCACCCCTCGCCCCTACCCTGGTGACTAACTTGTGACCAGACCTCACTCCTTCCGCCACCACAGCCAGGACAGGGCCTTCCCTGAGGGATGCACAACAGACAGTGCATTCAAAGGGCTGTGGGCTGGGAGAGAGGCCACCATCAGAGGGTTCCTACTATTAACAGGAGGCCACGGGCATCACAGGGGCCCGAGGCATCATGGGGGGCCATGGGCATCCTGGGTGACTGTGAGCATCGTGAGGGGTGTCTGTGGGCATCACGGGGACATGGATGTCATGGGGATGTGGGCTTCATGTGGATGTGGACGTCATGGGGCTGTGGGCATCATGACGGCTGTGGGGATCATGAGGAGGACTGTGGGCATCATGGGGATGTTGGCATTATGGGGATATGGGCATCCTGGGTGTGCTGTGCGGATCATGGGGGGACACGGGCATCATGACAGGGGTCTGTGGGCATCATGGGGGAACATGGGCATCATCGGGGAACGTGGGCATCGTGGGGAAACATGGGCATCAGGGACCAGTGAGGGGGGAGATGTCTGCAGCCTTAGGTGGAGGTCTCATTTTGGGCTGAGTGGGCAGCGCCCAGGAGCCCAGGGAGGCAGGACCAGGACCCTGGTGTTCTCTGAAGCGTCCCCACTCCTGCCTGGCCTGTGCCCCCACCTGCATCCATGCCCGGGGAAGCTTTGGGAGTGCTGGGAAGATGTCACTGGACAGGAGACAGTGAAGCCAATAGACATGCCTTCGATTAGGGGTCAAAAACACCAGCATCACCGTGTATGTCTCTTATTCTGCCTTTTCGTCTGGTTATGAGGTACTGTGGGAAGTACACACAGAGAACTGTAGGTGACAGATGGAGGAGGCCAGTGGGCTTGCCAAGGGGCCATGTGCCCATTGGAGAAAGCACGCAAGTCAGCAGAGGTAGAAAGAAGACCCCATCCCGCCACCCTGATGAAACCTCGCTGAGCATGTCAGCGTTTCGGATGTCACCGTTCACGTCACCGCAGCGGTATTACCTGCATCTGAAGTTCCTTGTGATTGCCTGTGGCAGACGGGGCTGAGCTTATACCAATAGTTCCCGGCCACAAAGGTCCGGGTGTGACCACACAACTAACTCCACCACTGCAAAGGAGAAGTGACCTGGCATCAGGCCCGAGAGCACTGGGTCCCTGGGTGGCCAGCAGGGAGCCCCACCCACGTCCAACGCACACGAGCGAGAAACAAATCCCCCCGGGTCCGCTCCAAGATCGGGGGGCCCCCGCCCACGTCCAACGCGCACGAGCGAGAAACAAACCCCCCCGGGTCCGCTCCAAGATGCTGACACCACAGAGCAGCTCAGCCTCAGGACCAAAGTACGGTTTTACTTACCTATTGCTGTCAAACAAAGGCCCTAAAGCTTGGTGGCTTAAAAACCAGTAATCATTCACTGTCTCTAATAGTTTCTGTGGTCAAGAATCAGGAGCCAGTCTGCAGCGTGGCTCTGGCTCGCGGTCTCTCGTGAGGCTGTGGTCTCACCCGAAGGCTTGACGGGGCCGGGGACCCACTCCCAGGAGATTCCCTCCCTCGCGGGCAGCTGCTGCCGGCTGATGGCTGGGGGCCTCCGCTCCTGCCCACACCAGGCTCTCCGCAGCGCGGCCTGCGTGTCCTCAGCACGTGGGGGCGGCTCCCCCAGAGCAGGTGGCCCAGGAGGGAAGGGCAGAGCCACGGGCACCTTACATCCCGGAGGGCACCCAGCTCACTCCACCACAGGTCACCAGTCACACAGGCCGCTGGCTCGCTGGGGGAAGAGACTGCAGAAGGGCGTGACTCGGGATGTGAGGATGGTGGGGCCATCCTGGGGGTGGGCAGCCCCTCCAGGAGGCCTCTAGCCTCTTGCTTTTCCTAGCGCTCAGCGCCCCATCCCTCCTTTGTTTTGTCTGTATCAGGGGACCTCTGTTGGGGCAGGGCCCCAGCTTCCCTGTAATAATCTAGGGAATGGGCGTCCTGCGCCATCAGTAGATAACGTGTGCTTCCAGAAGGGCGCAGCCACTGCACAGCTCTGCCAGCCAGACTCAGAGGTGCCAGCCTGCAGCAGACAGTTCGGCCCTCAGGAATGAGCCCTGGTTTCATCCTGGGGGGCAGTTTGCCCAGCCCCCCTGGAGCAAGGGGGAGCTGGTGAAATGGAAGCAGAATGTATAGATTCGTCTGTAAAGCTCCTTAAGGGGAGACAGACAACTGGAAACCAGCCCCCTTTTGCCCCCTACACCTGCTTCTTGCACTGATGGTGGGATCTCCAGCAGCCATCTTGGGCCGTGAGGCTACTTTGAGGATGGAAACTCGACATTACACAAGGCAGAGAAGAAAAATCCCCAATAACACTGTGGAGGAGTCATCCTGGCCTTAGATTTCCTAATTCTAGGCTTGTTTCATGTGAGAGAAAAATCCTGTATTAGTTAAATCTTTGAACTTTCTGTTAGTAGCAACTGAGCTACTTAGCCTCTTCAGAACATTACTAGCATTGGTTTTAGCACATTAAAGTTTTTAAAATTCTTTATACGTATCAGGTGGGACCTAATTGTTGCTTACTGGTGCATTTTTGGAGAGACATTATAGGCAGAAGGAGCAGCACAAGCAAAGCTTGTGAAGGGGGAGGGGGAGGGAAGCCATTTTCAGGGACACCAAAGTCTCTTCCTGGAGTGAGGCCACCTGCTATCATATTACCGAGAGCATGTCAGCGAGAGCATCAGGTGAGCTCTAAGTTCTCCGCATTCACGCCACAGGGGATCATTGAGGCAGAGCGCCCTGACCGAACCAGTTCCCCCTTTCCATTCTCTCCCCCCTCCCCCTCCCCCTTCCCTCCTCTCTCTCCCTCTCCTCCTCCTCCCCTCTTACATGTCCCTCCCTCCCTGCTCTTTCTCCCTCTCCCCTCTCCCTCTTCCCCTCCTTCCTCCCCCCCCCCTCTCTAACAGTTTTAGCCGAGAGGGATCAAAGGGTCCCTTGCCCAGGACACAGAGAGGAACTCACCATGAATATGGATCAGGTCACACAGCTCAGAGGACCTGGGAAACTGACACCCTCCAAAGCAGAGAGCCCAGCCCTGCTGGCGCTCCGTGAAAGGCTATTTCTGTCCTCCCTGCGTTCAGGCGGAGACACCGCATCTAGTCCGATAAATGCCCCTTTGTGCTGGATGGGTTTCCATCAACTTGTGAGATGCCCTCAAGGAGAGCCGGCTGCATGCTGTCCTGGGCTCTGCCCAGCAACGGGCCTGCCAGGGCCGGGCCTGCTGCCAGCCTGGACGCCACCAGAGCCAGGGACGGAACACGTGGCACTTTGGGAAGCCTACCCAGAGACTGCAGCCTCTCTGCAGCATGCACAGCATCCATGGGCTGGCCAGGCAGTCAGCCCCACGGATAGGCTAGCAGGTCACATGCACGTCCAGGTTCTCAGACCTGCCTTGACTATGTGACGGGGGCCCAGCCGTCATGTGGCTCAGCCCCTGAGCAGTGCTGAGCCCAGGAGGAGCCCTTGGGGTGGGCCAGCCACCCCCAGAGCCGACCACCAGGGCATGCCTGCCTCCTACCTGCTTCCTGGGCAGGCTGCTCTGCACCCCTCCTCGGGAAGGAGCCACTGTGGAATCAAAATGGAATTTCTCAGCTCTGCAGCCCTTCTGATCAGCCTTGGCAGACGGCAAGGGAAGAAGCAGAGGCTCGCCGGCCAGACGGGTCTAAGGAAGCCTGGAAGAAGAGCTATGAGCCCAACATGTTCAGACCGAGAAACACAGACCAGGTGTTCCAAAGGTGGGCAGAGAGCAAAGGGCAACCTGCTCCCGCCTGGCCCCCTGTTCTCCGGTTGTTCTTACAAAAAGGTCCTCCAGGACCCTGCTTGTCAATGACCAATCTTTCACCAGGAGGCAGGCAGCCTTGCCATCTGTTGGACCGAGTTTGCTCATCAACCAGGAGATGTGAGCGGTGACAGGTTGGTCCTCGGGAACCCAGCTGCATGGAAACCGTGCCGGCCGGTCCTGGGACCGGGACAGACCCTCCGTGGGCCTCCTTCCCTCCCGAACTGATGCAAACTCATTCCTAACACGCCACACTGACAAGCCTCGACTTTCCCGCACAGAGGGACACGTGCCCCGTGCTAAGTGATGATGAGTGACAGCATCTGTGTGAGGCCAAGGCAGGTGCTCAGAAGTGAGGCCCTCCCTTTCGGTGCCCCTCGGTCAGATCCATGACTTGACTTAAATCCCCACCTTGGGGCTCAAACTGGGGTGCACAGACCAGCTGCACAGCCTCCCCGGGACTTGGGGGTGGGCCAGAGAGCCAGGTCCCTCAGTGGTTGTGATGCCGACAGAACCAGAATCAGCACAAGGATATCCCTCTGCATGGGGGCCACGTGGTGCTGGGCAGGCTTGGGAGCCTCGGGGCAGGGACAGGGGTGAGGCAGGAGGGATCCATGCCTCCTGGGTCCAAAGCCCCTCCCCACCACAGCTCCTGGAGTATTTGCAGAGGTCTCCCCAAGGAGAGCAAAGCCGTGGTCAGCATTGGGTCTGAGGTGGGACAGAGAAAAGGCCCTGACCACGGCCTCGAGGTAGCTCCCAGCACCCATCTGGGGGTGCTGGGGCGGGCTCAGGAGTCCTGGGTTCAAGTCTCCCCGCTGGGAGCCTCAGTTTCCCCATGGTAGAATGGGTGTTGCACACCAAGGCCCCAGCCCAGGTCCCTTAGCAACTCCTGCTAGTTCCATCCTTGGCCTTCTGGTGGTGGTGTCTCCACTTGGTCATAACCTATGGGATTCTGGTCATAAGCCATGGACCCCAGTGGCAGGAAGCATCCCGGAAGCTGCCCTGAGCCTCAGTGAGCCTCAGTGTGTGTGTGCGGTGGGGGGTGGGGGGTGTCCCCGGGAGGGGCAGGGAGACACCAGGGCGTATCCGGAGTCTTCCTGGAGGAGGTGACCCCCAGACTTGGAGAATGAGAAGTCTCTGGCCCTAGGCAGGGCAGGCAGGGAAGGGAGGCTGCGGGCTGGGTGTGCCTGGGCCCCACAGGTCCCTCGGCAACTGTTCTCTGACCCAGTTTACTAAGGAGGAGCGACTGCCTGCCCAGAGGACCTCCTCTCGGCCTGCGGTTGGGCCCTCGGCCCGCCAGCTCCCTGGACTGGCCAGGGTCAGCCGCTGACCTTCAGAAAAGGTGGGAGGAAGCCAGACTAGACCTGCCAGCGATGTCTCTTTGCCAAACCACAGGCCATCTGCCCTGCCGGGACTCCAGACACCCACCCTCACCCACCATCACCTGCGGCACATCAGCTTGATGGCCCGAGTCAGCGGTCGATGTCAGGGCCAGGAAGCTGGAGCCCAGCAGCTCTGTCATTAGTGGTTTGCGGAGCACCGGCTGGACAGAGCCAGCTGGGCTGAGGGATGCCTGCAGGCTGGACAAAGCAGACATGGCTAGGGCATGCCCTGGGCAGCACAGGGCGTGGGCTGAGGGTCAGCAGCGCCTGGGGCTTTGTGTCTGGGAGGGAAGGGGCTGACAACATGCACCTAAATAAGCATGGTGCTTTCAGGAGCTGCCCCAGGGCACGGTGAGGGGGGCCGAGGGCCACTGCCAGATGGTCTGTGATCAGGTGAACAGGAAGGAGCCACCCACATGGAGGCCTGATCAGATGGGGTAAATGGGGAGCACAAAGGCCCTCAAGTATAGAGTCCATGGAACAAACGAAGGGCTGAGGGGAGGCTGAAAGGAGGGGAGGGTGCAGGGGTCTCAGCTGTTTGGGGACTGGGAGCAAGGACTTTTTCAAGAACACTTCAGAGGTGGGGCACCTGGGTGGCTCAGTGGGTTAAGCGTCTGTCTTCAGCTCAGGTCCTGGGGTTGAATCCCACTTCGGGCTCCCTGATCAGTGGGGAATCTGCTTCTCCCTCTCCCTCTGCCCGCTCTTCTCATGTTTTCTCTCTCATGTTCTCTCTCTCTCATATAAATAAATAAATATTTTTAAAAAGAGAGAGCGATTTAAGCTCGCCAATGACATCATCTTCAAAATAGGATTGGTGGGGGAGTGATTCAATCTGTTATATGTTTTGTGTTTAAAGAAGAAAATCTATTAATGAAAAACATAACACATTAAAAAAAATAGGATCTAAATCAGCAGTGAGTATCACAAACCCCCAAAATTATGGAACCCTCCAAACAAGATAGATTTTTCCCTTATTCACACCCAAGAAGTCTTGAGGTGGGCAGCCCAGGGAAGGCCTGTGAGCCAAGCACTGGGAACACAGGATCCTTCTGTCTTTAGCTCTGCTGTATGAGACTCCCAGGCCGAAGGTCCCATCATGGGCCAGTGTGGCTGCTGGAGCTCTGGCCATTACATCTGTATTCCACCCAGCAGACAGGAGGAAGTAATAAAGAATGGCTCACCCCTCCATTTCAGGTCCCGTCCCTGATGTTGCACGCCCCCTTCCACTGCCAGAATGTAGCCCCCCGGGCACCCCTAGCTGCAGGAGAGCCAGGAAACGCAGTTTCTCTTCTGGGAAGCCATTTGCTGAGCTAAAAATCAGCAGTCTGTGACAGAGGGAGAAGGGAAGAACCAACAGTGAGGGTGACCACGGACCCTGCCACCTGGCTGCCCAGGACAAGGGCTTTGCTGGGTACAGATGCCCAGGGGTGACAAGCAGAGTCAGCCCCACCCTGCTGGGGGGAGGGGTCGGGGCTTCAGGAGGAAGCCACCTGTCACTGCTCTCTCTCCGGTCCGGACAGGTCCCTCCAGGCCAGCCAGCCTGCCGCCCACACGCTCTGTTAATGGCTAAGCAACATTCCAAAACATGGATGGCCGTAGCTCAGTGTCTCCCTCATGGTGGCCACTCCCTTTGTCTGTTTCTGGGGTTCAGAGCCCTCTGGGGCTCGCTGTATCTTACTGGGTGGCCTCAGCGGGTCACGTCTCGCTGGGGGACCGTGGGAGGCGGTGCAGACACTGCGTGCGTGCCCACGTCACACTACCCGGCCCGTTACCAGCCCCGCCCGGGCATGCCTGCGCGACCTTGGCACACGCCTCCCTTGTCTTTGAAGTGGGGGTGATGGCACAGCACCTCCTCATCGGCCGGCCATCTCCCTCTAACCTTCTGGACGTAGAGTGGCAACTCCCGCCTCCTGGCTCTGAGCCCCCATCTGCTGGGGGCCGCGGTCCCTGCAAGTACCTGACAGACGCACAGAGCCGGGGCTCACCCGCGGCCATGTGGCGGTCCCAGCGTGTGCCCGTTGCCGGGGCTCTCCCCGGCGGGGGGCCTGCGCGGGCCGGCCCGCTCCCTGGTGGCGGCGGGAGCTACTGGTGCCTGCAAAGCCCGCCTACCGGGGCCGGACGAGCACAGTCTTGCTCAGCTGGGGCGCCTGGGATGTGCCAGGCCACCTTTCCCCCACGGGCCCCTCCCCGCGTAAAATGGAAACACTGCCTACAGGGATCCGCGCCTCTCAGAGACAGAGGGGCCAGAGACCCCGAGACTGCCTAAGTCTCCTGTTCAGGAAACGTGGCCTGTCTGCGCGCACATCCTCCCGGCCCACGGTGACGCACTGTGCTCTCCCCGTGGTAATGCGGGGACACAGCTCCAGGGGGGGTGGGCGAGACCAGGGTCCCTCCCCACCAGGAGGGATGTTGCTCAGGTGTCCTGGGCTCTGCCCACCTGGGGCATGAAGCTGTCCCACTGCTCGGTTGAGTTGTCACCACTGGGGCCTGCTCCAGGTGACGGAGGCCCGCAGAAGCTCCACAGCTCCCACACGCTGGACACTGGCCTTGGTGTCAAACAGGCTGGGACGCTTCACCTTCACAGCGTCCCCATCTGTCAGACAGAAGTGTGTCCCTAGCCACACAGCTCTGTGGAGACACTGTGTGCAGGTGTGTCTGAAGGTATGTGTGGCTTGGGCGTCCCCATGTCTCTCTGCGGGAGCACGGCCGGCCCACCCCCTCTCCGGGGACGCTCCCCATCATCACTTGTCCACAGACCCTCAGCTCAGTTCAGCATCCCGAACCCACCTTGGCCACCCCTGCCGGTCTATGCACGAGGATTTGAAACCCTTTTGGTCTGCGCTGGGAACAGTCTGGGAAACACACATCCCAGGCAAATGAGGATGATGCAACAGAGCCAGGAAGTCCCTCCCTGAGGGTACTCCAGGGAGGGCAGGCCTGGAGGGCAAGCCCCAGCTGTGGTCCCCGCAACCTTGACCCCAGGAAGGTGAAATGAGAGGGGCTACAAACCCAGGTGTAAATGCTGAGTTGTTACACCAGAATCCTTCCTGACTTCCCCCTCTGGACCGAGCAGACGGTGAACCTCAGCTCTGAGCTGCCCTGGGGCCCACTGGAGAAACGCTCCTGATGGCAGACCCAGCGCTGCCCCCAGCCTTCTGCCTGCAGCGCCCACATGGCCCACCAAGACCCTCTCACCTGCCGAAGGGGCTGAGGCTCCCCGGGTCCTCTCCCCTCCCCACCCCTCCCCTCCCAGCCTCCCCTGCACCCTCAGGACCCTCTCTCCTGGCCGCCCTCTCTCTGGCCCCTCCAGGAGCTGGCGCCACCCCCAGGGTGGGTGGGGGGGTGCTCCTGTGTGAAAGGTGTTAACATTTAAAAATCAGGGTTTCCAGCTGTGTGTCAGCAGTCAGGTATGGGCTCCGTGAGAAGAACTGCCCTCGGGTGCCGCGCCCAGGGCTGCCCAGACCCCAGGGCACTGCGGAGTGCCCGCTCACGGGCCAGAAGCAGGACGGAGGGAGGCACTGATCACGTCCCCGAGCTTCAGTTCCCTCCGCCTCCCGCTGGGCCGCCGGCAGCTCCTTCAGGGACCACCGCGCCCTGGGACGGTGCCCCCCGTGGTGCCCCCACCCAGCGGGTGATGCTGTCCCCCACACCACGGAGGAGAAAAAGGCCAGCAGGAGGGCCCAGACTCGGTTTAGTGGAAGATCCCTTTTCCTGAGAAATCCCCTGGGTGACTTGTGTTTTCCATGCCTTCGGTTTCACTTATAAAACTGCTCTCTCAGCAGGGGTGAGGCGTGGGGTGGGGGAGGGGAGGTCTCAGCCTGGAGTGTGGCCAGGACCCTGGGCAAGGCAGGCTCTGGGTTCTCAGCCCCACGGTGCCCACCTGCTATCCATGTGGACCTGGGGGAGCCTTCCGTCTGCTGCTTAGATGGCCCACAGCCGTCCCCAGAGTTCTGAGCTCATCCTCCTGGGCCTCTCCCTGGCTGTGCCTGTTTCCTCCCCTGCCAGGTGGCAGGGAGAGCCCACTTCCCAAGGCTGTAAGACAAGCCACGGACCCGGCCCCAGGCAGGGCCGCCCCACAAGCTGCGGCCCCCTGGGTCTAGAACAGGGCCTGGCTTACAATAGGCATCCTGCGCTGACCAGGGTGAATGAACAAGCCTCCAGCTCAGCGACCTAACTTGCTGCTGCCTGACCTGGGGCACTGCTGCTGACCTTCTTTGATGTCGGTTTATGGGGAGGGGAAAAGATCAGCCCACAGGGCCTAAGAAGACCACTCCCCCACCACAGATCGGGAAGCTGACACGACAGGTCCAGCCACCTGCCCCAGCCCACACAGCTACGATGGTTCAGGGTTATAGAGTCCAGCAGCCTGGCCCCGCTCGGCCCTGAGAGGACGATCGCATGCCCCATGGCATGCCCCAGAGCCGCTGGCGGCCGTGGGCGCTGCACACTACGGGTTCCCGGGGGGAGACATCAGTAGACACCGCGGCAGAAGTGGGAAGAGAACCAGCTGGGCCTGGCTGCGAGCTCAGGGTCAGAACCCGAGGACGCAGTGGCCGGATCTTCGCAAACCAGCCCCGGGAGGTAACGCCCGGCCCCTCCCGCCCCTGCGGCCCCTCCGCACCCGCCTGGCTTCGGATGCCTGGGAGTGGCCCGCGTCGTGCCGAGCGCCCCGGGAAACAGGACCCGATTGAGCCAAAGGCTGGGGGAGCCGACGCGCTCTGGACGCCCGCCGCGGCCCGCCCGGGCCCGGGGCGCCACCCCAGGCAGCGGGGCCTGCCTCCCGCCAGGGGGCACGGAGGCTGCGCCAACAGGGCGGGGGCCGGCGCCAAGCGGGCCCAACCCGCGGCGATGGCCCTGTGCCTCCCCCCACCTCCCGAGCGTGCGGGAGGCCAGGCTCAGAGGCTGGGGGACCCAGGGTCAGGGACCCCAGGGTGCGGGCCGGGCCCCCCGGCTTCGCGGCACCCGGAGAACCCCCACGCCGTGGCAGCGGCGCGCTCGCCTTCCTGGCGCGCCCAGCAGTTTGCGAAGTGGCCCGGGAAAGGCTGGCTCCTGGCCTCGTTTCATGGATTAAAAGTATCCACGACGGGGGCAGAGCGGACGTGCCAACGCCCGCGCGAGGCCCGGGCCGGGGGGCCCCGCGCCGCCCGCGCTGTCCTCGGGGGGGGGGGGGGGTCCTGTGGGTCCCGCGGGCCCCCGCCCCTACCGGGGGCGGAGTCCGGGCGCGGCGGGGCGGGGCGGGGCGGGGGCGGAGCCCGAGGCGGGCCGGGGGCAGACGCGCAGCCGAGTCCCCGCGACCCAGGCGCGGGCGGCGCTCAGGCCCCGAGCGAGGCGGCTCTGGCGGCCGCACTATGGAGTCGGGCCCCGAGGAGTACGAGCTTAACGGCGGCCTGCGCCCTGGCTCGCCCGGCTCCCCGGACGCCTCGGTAAGCCCCGCTCCGCCCGCGCCTCTGTACGATCTTGGCCGGTGCCGCCCTCTCTGGGCCCCGCGCCCGCTGCTCCCCAAGCACCTGGGGGCGCCGGCCGGCTGCGCGCCGCTTCCGCACTGCGGGGTGCTGGGGTCCCCGCGCCCCGTGCGTCCCGTGCCGTCGGTCCGAGCGGCGGCCCCGGGGCTCCGGCCGCCCCGGAGGGGCGAGGGTCCGGCCGGGAAGTGCCCACGCCGAGCCGCGCGGGGGAGGGGCCTGGGCGCCACCTTCCCCAGCCTTCCGCGCCGGCCTCTAACTTCGGCCGCCGCATCTCCTCCCGCTGCCGCGCGCCCGGGCGCGCAGGGTGCCAGCCTCCGGGCCCCAGGCCAGCAGCGGGCAGACGGTTACGTCACCCGCCGTGTCCACCGCGACCGCACTAGCTGCTGCATGCCCCGTGAGGAACCTGGGGCGGCTGTGGCCCCCGCCCCTGTCCCCACCGCAGGCCCCGGGGCAGTGGTCCCGACTCCCACTTGAGGGGTGGTTGCGCCCCTCCGCCCCGGGGTCCTGTCCGGGGTGTCATGCCCTCTTCCCAGGGCCCAGCACTTCCCCAGCTCCTCTGTTTGTGGTGCAGTCCTGGGCATGGCCCTCCGGTGACTTGTTGACTTTGAACATTCCTTCACTTTCTGACCCCCTGGGGATGGGGGCAGGGATGGCCGTGTCTCCGCTGCGTGCACCAGGTTGCGGCAGCGCTGCCCGAGTGTGGGAGAACATGTGGGGTGAGTGAGCTCCCCCAGGGGCAGGGGCAGGCCCTCTTGTGTGCAGGTGGCCCCTCGCAGTAATCCTGTCTAATCCTGTCCATCCTTGCCTGTTTTTGGTGGAAGGTTCCTGGGGCTCAGCCTCCGTGCTGACCCATCAGCAAAGCTTGACAGCCCTGGGGTGGCACAGGACGTTTGTCCCTGGGTTGGTGGTGGGGAAACCAAGGACTGGGGAGGCCTGCACAGTGGGCACGGTGGCGCTGGGCACGGCAAGACCGGAGTGGCAGGTGGCATGGCAGTGTAGGAGAGGACATCCCAGCGGAGAGGACTGCGACGGAAAGGCCCAAGGGCTGGACCACCAAGGAAGTCAGGGCTGGGGAGGAGGCGTGTGACAGGAGGTCAGGCCCCTCCGTGGCTCCGAGGGCCAGCGTGGTGGTGGTGTGGGGGAGGTCTCCATTCACAGGCAGGGAGGCTCCAGGAAGGTGGGCAGCCTCAAGGCCACTGCTCCTGCGGCCTGGGGCCTGGAGCCCCCAACACCACTCCCCAGCCTCTGCCTTGCCTTCCCACCTTCAGAACCTGCCTTGCTGTGTTTTTGAGTCTGTGACTCTGTATCAGTTTCTCATCCGTGACCTAGGGTGATAGCAGTGTCTTTCTCCGAGAACATGGTGAGGACCACATGGGCTAATGTGTGTGCTGGGCACACAGTAGTCACAGTCCTGCCTGCCGTGCAGGACCCGCTCCTGGAGAGGACTTTGGGGCAGCACTTCCCCCGTGGCGGGACCCTGTGGATGGGCACAGCCTTCCTTGCACGAGGGTCAGGGCGGGAAGAAAGTCTTGCCGGGGTCCTCAGATGCACCACCCGGAGCAGGAGCCCTGGATGGCAGGCTGGCTGGGCTAGGTTGGTCCTGTGTCCCCCGCGCACCGCTGGGAGGCCCAGGTCGAGAGCCCCTGTCAGTCTCCGGACGCCCGCTGTAGGCCATAGTGGGGCAGGTCGCCCACCTTCCAGGGTGGCCTGGCTCAGGGAAGAGCCCGACAGCGGATGAACCCCGCAGGTGCCCCCCGCACCGGTGCCCCCACGACTTCACGAGGCCCCGCTGTGCAGGTTCCCTGCAGGAGGGGCTTGCGGCTGGAGGCAGGAGGAAGAGTAAACATCAGTTTTACTGTGAAAATGACCCTTGGCTGTGTCATGCCTGCTGCGCCTTGGCGTGGAGACACCTGCCTTGGCCCGGCAGCGGCAGACACTGGGGTCACAGCCAGCTGAGGACACAGCAGGGAGGGAGCCGGGCAAGGTGGGATGTGGCTTCTGGGCCACATGTGGGCTGTGCAGAGCTTAGCTGCCCCGGGAAGTTCGCTCTTTTCCTCACTTCTGCTTTCCCAGCAGATCTCGAGACTGGCAGGGTCTTGGCCAAGTTCTAAAAGGCCACCCTGATGTGGCTGTGGGGTCACTGCAGGCCAGTGCTGAGCCCACACGAAGCAGGTCTGCCCAGCCCGCGGCCCAGCTGCTGCAGGAACCCCCCCCCCCCCCCCCGCACCACCACAGGACTTCCTACTGGGACACTGACGTGGATCTGGAGACCTCTCAGGGCAGGCACGCGCCTTTGGCCTTCGCGCCGCGTCTGAGCAGTGGGCTCCAGCCCACTCTGCTGGGTCAGGTGATGGACACCCGGGCCCTGCCAGACCCTCCTAGGTTCTCAGGCCCCTTCCCAGAAGGAAGGACTTCAAAGCTCCCACTGGTACTCACCGTGCCCCAGTAGAGGGGCCATGGTGGGCCAAGATCCGGAGTCCTGGGTCCTGCTCAGCTCACACGGCCATTTCCTGGGCTTGGCCTTTCTCCTGTTACGGACTTTTGGTTACACATCCGTGCAGCTGGTTTGGGAGGCTGTGTGCCCCAGCTGGCTGTGCTCCAGCAGACCAAGGGCCTCCACACCTGCATTCAGTCCCATCTGCCCATCTTGCAGATGAGGGAACTGAGGCAAAGAACCCAGGTGTGGGATTCAGGGGTGTTAGAGAGAGGTCCGTGTGGAAGTGCCACCCTAGCTCCTAGCCGGGCAGCTGATGGACGTCGTGGATTTGGTGGGGGCCTTTGTCTCTCATTCTGAAACCACAAAGGTGTCTCTGGGCAGGGGTTCTTGTCCCACACTCTTACGTGGGGTTTGGGGTCAGTGGCAGGCAGGGCAGGCAGGATCAGAGGGCATCCATAACCAAAACACGTGGGTCCTACAGGGTCTCAGTGGGCTCTGGCCTGGTCTCATCTCCTAGGGGAGCAGGATGCTGGGGTGGGCACCCCCATCTCCTCCCATCCAGGCCTGGGCTGCACTGCAGCATCCGTTAATCTGTGCTTGGGTGCTTGGGTGCAGCAGATCCCAACCCCCTCCCAGTCCGAGCTGAGGACACACAGCACAGTGGCCCTGGGCTAGGTGGCCTGGGCCCTGCCGGCTGCCCGTGAACAGCCACGCCAAGGCCCTCTGTCCACAGAAGGGGGCCTCCCTGCTCTCCTCTGGCTCCTTACCCACAAGGTGCCTTCCTGGCTTTTAAGGGGAAAAAAACCCAGAACTCACCCAGCTCCTGGGACCACCACTGAGGTTTGGGGAAGTCCCGTGGCCCTGGGGACACATTAACCAGGGTGTTTGCTCCCTGCACTACTCAGGTCATGGGCAGAGGCCTCTGCGGGCGGTTCCCAGCGTGGCTCCGGGAAGTCAGTCAGTTCAGGCCAAGGGCTCCAACCGCCTTCCGACCCTACCCTGGTGGGCTTCCCAGAACCGCGGACTCCCTGGGACTCAGCCATCACCCAGGCCCTAGAATCCCCCTGCCACTCCGAGCCCGTCCTCGGGGGGCTGCCGGGCTGTGCTGTGCCCTGGGCAGCTCCCCTGAACCGCGGGCCCCCGCTCTGTGGAAAGGGAGGTTAATGCTTCCTCTCCGTTAGTGGGGAGCTCTGTGGGCGCCAGAGCTTCCCAGAGTGCGGCCCGGGGCCTACAGATGGGAAGACTGAGGCCAGCCGCGGGGGAGCGTGTTGTCAAGGCCACATGGCCAGGCTGTGGTGAGTGGAGTGGGCTGGGCTCCCGCTGGCTCCCCCTATCACTGCACAGATTCAACAGGAAGCAGATGGTGGCGTGGGCAGGAAGTGCCCTGCACCAGGAGGGGCCTGTGGCCCGGGCCCTGGCGTGCCCCCTGGGGCTCCGAGGAGGCGGCCAGACCCACCGGAACCTCACGGGCTGCGTGCTTTCTGGCCCTGTCGCACACACGGGAGACAGGTCCAGAGGGCGCTTGCTGTCCTGAGGTCACACAGCTGGAGCCCGGGGGTGCCTCTGAGTGCATAGCCCCCACAGACTGGCCCTGACCCCAGCCCCCTCTGCAGGGGGCTTCTGAGCCCTGGGGCCTGGGTTCCAAGTGCAGCCCTCATTTGCTCTTGGCTTTGGACAAGGTGCTTCCTGTGCTAGCCTCAGTTTACCCACAGTGTGTGTGAGGACGGGGCTGGAGGGGCGCCCCGGAGGAGGACACCCTGCTGAAGGATGAGCAAGATAGTGAGCGGCGCCCAGGGTGGAGGAGAGTGGGGACACAGGGCTCCGAGGGTCCTTCTGTATTCGAACGCACATGTCTATAAAGGACTCAAAGGTCTAGAGGGGCTCAGAAGGGAAGGGAATTCCTCCTCCGCAGAGGCCAGCAGTTAGCCTACATGTGCGTATGTGCGTGCACTGTGCACGCGCACCTGTGCGTGTCTGTGTGCAAGTGCAGGTGTGCATCTGGTGTATGCGTGTGTGCGTGTCTGTGTCTGTGTGCACGTGCGTGTCTGTGTGCAAGTGCAGGTGTGCATCTGGTGTATGCGTGTGTGCGTGTCTGTGTCTGTGTGCACGTGCGTGTCTGTATGCACATGCAGGCGTGCATCTGGTGTATGCGTGCGTGCGTGTCTGTGTGTGCA
>NC_058415.1:871805-893147 GCF_002201575.2 Neomonachus schauinslandi | reverse complement strand
GTGTCTGTGTGTGCACGTGCGTGTCTGTGTCTGTGTGCACGTGCAGGTGTGCATCTGGTGTATGCGTGTGTGCGTGTCTGTGTGTGCACATGCGTGTCTGTGTCTGTGTGCAAGTGCAGGCACACATCTGGTGTATGCGTGTGTGTGTGTCTGTGTGCAAGTGCAGGTGTGCATCTCGTGTATGCATGTGTGCGTGTGTGTCTGTGTGCACGTGCAGGCGTGCGTCTGGTGTATGTGTGCATGCATGCGTGTGCATGTGCACCTGTGTGTGTCCGTGTCTGTGTGCACGTGCGTGTGTGTGTCTGTGTGCACGTGCAGGTGTGCGTCTGGCGTATGCACACGTATGCAGGTGTGTGCTTGCTCATGCATGTGTGTATGTGCTTGCATGGTTATGTGTTTGTTCGTATGACTGTGCACATGTACCCGTGCCCGTGTGTCCGCGTGTGTGCTGGCTCTTTTCCCCGGGACTGGGGACCGGATGAGCGCTGCGGTGGCCTTGAGGGAAGCTGCTTCGGCGCTTCTGGTTTGTGAAACTTAGAGCGCGTGCCCAGCGCAGCACACCCGCCCCTCAGAGGAGCGCTCATGGGACGAGGCGTGGCCAGCCCAGCAGCTTTGCAAGCGCAGACCTGGGGGACAGCCTGGTGCTGTGGGAGCCCAGGCCCCTAGGCGGTGGGCTGCCTGCGCCCAGACCCTGGGGAGGAGCCGCTGTGCCCTGATGGGTGAGGCCTGGGGTGGGGCCCACCCAGCTGCCGTGCGGCTGGAGGCTTGGGGGGAAGAGCCGTGGGTGGAATATTCCGGAAGCAGTGCTGGGGGTTGGGTCCAAGGAGCCGCTTTCCCTGTGGGGCTTGGGTCTGGAATTTTAAACCCAGTGGATTTGCTACTTAGCCGCTGGTGCTGAGGGAAGGCAGGGCAGGTCCCACGCCCGCTGTTCGGCTCGCCCAGTGTCCCTTCCTCCTGGGCATGTTATTCCAGATTACATTTATGTTTAACAAGACAGGCCGCCAGAGCGGGCCCCCTCCCGCCCCCGCTCCTGGAGTTCGGGATTTTCCAGGGTGCGATTTCCAGCTGCGGAAAGTGGAGGGGCCTCTCGCTTGCTGGTTCGGCCCCTCCCTGGCAGCCTGCCCCCCAGGCCTGCATCTTTCATGAGTACAGAAACACGAGCTCCGGAGTGCCCCAGGAGGCCACAGTGCTGGGTCTGTGGACAAGGGGCCGGGGCTGAGGGGTGTGGGCTTGTCCTGGGGGCCTGGGGAGGGGCCAGCCAACGGCAGCTGGGGGAGGCCTACTGAGGGAGGGGGGCCTTCTCCCGCCTCCCCCCTCCCCCGCCTTGCAGCCCAGGAGAGAGGGGCTTCCTGGAGGCGGTGACCTCTGGACGGGGCATGGAGGGCGTGAGGAGTGGCCTGCGACCTGGCTCTGAGGCCCGCCCCGTTCCCAGGCAGAGGCGCGGGGAAGCCTGGACAGGAAGCGCCCCGCGCCGCATGCCTGAGGCACTGTGGGGACAAACCTCATCACAGATACTGAGTAAAGGGCAGGAGGCGGCTTCCGGAGGGGTGGCCTGGGTGCACTCAGCTCCCAAGGCTCCAGGTGTTTACGTTCCTCGTGCACAGCTTTTCCTATGGGGATCACACCTCAGTGACGTGGTTCAAAATTGTTTGTAAAAATAAAAATTGAAGAAGCAGCTAAGTTCAACCGTAGCCCCGCTTTGGTAGGCGTCCGGGTGAGCGCGCGGGGACCCGGACGGTCCCAGCGGGAGGTGGCCTGCAGCCAGCAGCCAGGCGGAGGGAGGCAGGCGGGGGCACCGCGGGCGCGCAGGGAAGGCACCAGAGGGCCCCACCCCAGGCAGGACGGAGGCATTCTCGTCGCAAACCAGTGTGTGTGCTGAGGCCCTGGCTCCCCCAGGACCTGATTCCTGGAGTGGGTCCTGCAGGCCCCGCCAAGCCCCGCACCCCTGCTGGTCCCAGGCTGACTACCCCTTTCCTGCAGCCATCCCGCTGGGGCCGGAACCGGCCCATCAACGTGAACCATTACGCCAACAAGAAGAGCGCAGCTGAGAGCATGCTGGACATCGCCCTGCTGATGGCCAACGCCTCCCAACTGAAGGCCGTCATCGAGCAGGGCCCCGCCTTCGCCTTCTTCGTCCCCCTGGTGGTCCTCATCTCCATCTCCCTCGTGCTGCAGATTGGCGTGGGCGTGCTGCTCATTTTCCTTGGTGTGAGCCTGGGCTGGGGGGGAGGGCCCTGTGGCGGCCCCGCCCATGATCTGCTGGTTCTGCTTGTATACCCCCCGGGACAGGGTGCTCACCACCTGACAGGCCCCACTCAGCCATGCGGTCAGGACGTGGCTCCTCAGAGGGCCCCCCATGTCTCTGTCCTTCCACCCACCCAAGCTGAGGATGTAGGAAAACGTAACCCTCCAGTGGTCTCCAGGGACTGGATGGTGGTCCTGCCCCCGAGCTGAGGGTCCGGGCTCACCTCTACTGCTGGCTGTGTGACCCGGGGCAGGTACTTGACCCCGCAGGCCTCAGTTCCCCCACCCATAACGTAGGCATGAGGACAGGGCCTTGGGTAGGCGTGAAGCTCGCTAGACACCGCACACGGGCACTCAGAGAGGGGCTTCCCTGTGTGCACGCAGTGCGTTGTCCCTTACAGTCCAGACCTGCGCCCCGGGCTGGTCCTTCGGCTCCGGCACTGGCGCCGGGCCGCCCTGAGCTCCGTGCTGGAGGAAGCAGGGCTGCGGGGCCGAGGCCACAGGCCCAGATCTCACCCCGAACGAGGCAGCGGGCCCAGGGGCTGCGGGGCCCCCGTGCAGCGTCTGCTCCCTTGTGCCCGCAGTCAGGTACGACCTCAACAATCCTGCCAAGCACGCCAAGCTGGACTTCCTCAACAACCTGGCCACCGGCCTGGTTTTCATCATTGTCGTGGTCAATATCTTCATCACTGCCTTCGGCGTCCAGAAGCCCGTGATGGACGTGGCTCCACGGCAGTAGGGTTCAGGTGAGCCAGAAGGCACAGCCCCCGCTGTCCACCACGAGCAGACTTTGTGCCCAGGGTCTGTCCTGTCTGGGCCTCACGGGGGGGCGCGCCTGGCCGTGTGCCCCCCATGCTCGTCCCCTGTCCTTGCTCAGAGAGGTGAGCACCCACCCAAGGTCACCTACTTGGAGCAGGAGTCTCAGGGAGGCTAGGTGACCCCCGGGAGTCTCAAGGGCCAATGCAGAAGGTCAGCAGGTCCGGCGCGTGTCAGGTGTCCTGCATCTGGGGCCCTGGTCTGGGCTGCTCACCACAGGTGCATCCGGCCTTGGGCCTGCCCCAGAGAAAGGGTGGGCACTGCTAGCCATCTGCCCACCAGCACCCCCACCCCACCCCAGCAGAGTGGCCGGCAAATGATGAGGTGGGACCCTCAGCAGGGCCGGCACGTGGCCTGGCCCGTGGCCTGCCCACACCGTGGCCGTCGGCCCCACCTGGGGTCCCACTCACTGCCTGGCTGCTGGCCCTGGTTTATTGTCAAGTCCGACCCCTGTGGAACCTTCCGGATGCCAGCCTGCTCCCTTGCTCGGGGCATGGTGACCAAGCCATTTATTAATTGCCTGCTGTGCCCCAGATGCAGTCCTGACCCTCCCTGATCATCAGCCCACTGGCCTCTGCTCTCCAAGGCCCCCCTTTAAATCCTGACAGTGACCCGACCAGGGAAACTGAGGCTTGCCCAGGTCAGAATCAGGTCCTTCTGCCTCTGGAGTCATCGTGGCCTCGGGGCTCGAGTCTGGCCACCAGAGCGGGACTGGAGGCCCTCACACCCCTCCTCTCCCTTCTTGGCAGATGCCCCCGGATCGCACCCGGCCACAGCCACCCAGATCCCGGAGCCGCCTCCCCCTCGAGGCCCACCTTCCTATGGGGGGCACTCCCGGCAACCGCAAGAGCCCAGGCGGGCCCCACTAGACTGTGTCCTGGGACGAGCCGCCCGTGGCTAGGCCACCCCAGGCCAGCGCGGGCCCTGCTCCGTCCTCGGCTGCCCCTCCCCCCGGAGCGTGGCCCAGGGGACAGAAGTGGGGAAGGGTCGTAGCCACCCGGACACGCAGCAGCCCAAGGATGGGAGCGAGGGGCCCCTGTCGGCCTTGGTCCCAGGACGTATCCAGAGGGACAAGGAGACCCCTACCTCTACCAGCACAACGAGCATCTGGGCTTCCAGGCCCCACGCTGGGGGCCCGGGGCATCTGTGCTTCCCGACCCAGGACGCGGGACTGCTGGCCCCAGCTGGCCACGGGCCCTGCGCACGCCTCCCACCAGCAGGGCCCCGAGCCCCCACATTTCTAAGCACCAACGACCAATAAAGCTGACGCGCCTCCTCCCCTCAGGCCTGGCCCTGCATTATGTCCCC
Source organism: Neomonachus schauinslandi (assembly GCF_002201575.2). Taxonomy (NCBI): domain Eukaryota; kingdom Metazoa; phylum Chordata; class Mammalia; order Carnivora; family Phocidae; genus Neomonachus; species Neomonachus schauinslandi. Next base: position 888,779 of record NC_058415.1, on the reverse strand, counting down.
AGGCCCCCCAGCCTGTGAGGGCCTCCCCACCCCTCCAGGCCCGTCGTGGTGTCGCAGTCCCAGCCACGGGCGCCTTCTCAGGGACCAAGGGCTCACGCAGCAACTTGGCGTCTGGCATGTCAGGGCACGGTTTTGAGGCAGAAACCGGGTTCTTGAAGCTCCGGTGCCCGGCATCCTTTTTTAATTGAGATGCACATTGGAGCTGCAGAAATGGCTCCTCCCGTAGCCCCAGGATGACACCGCGCGTCCTTGTTCGCTCCGCGAGGGGCAGCCACGGCCTGCAGCCCTGGAGCTGGCGGGACACAGATTCTCCAGGGTGGCCGTGGCTCCCGTGAGGGACCGCACACCATGACCAGGTCAGAAAACCAGCCTGATCCTGCACTCTGGTCTACACTGCAGACCTGTGTGTGCGTTGTCAGGCAGCCGCGGTCTCGTAGAGCGGGGTAAACCCTGCATACCCCACCCCGGCTCTGTCTGCAGGGCGCAGGGGGCACGTTCAGGAGGACTGGCCCCGGGTGCTATGTCACGGCCACAGGGAGTCCACGGGTCCCCCATCAACTTTGGTGGCTTTTGGGGCCAGAAGCCAAGACCTGGACCCTCCTCTGAGGAGGGCAGGGGAAGGACAGTGTGCAGGATGACCTTGGGGAGCAGCCAGATGTCACCCTGTCCTCAGGGCACACGGCCCACAGCCCCTGACCTCATGGAAAGGTACGGCACTCAGGTTTCCTCCGGTCTGCATGCCCATGGGTCTCCCCTCTGCACCCACAGCCCTGGCCCATGTGGGGTGCCCAGCGCTGCTGGTCAGGCCTAGGGGTACGGTGCTGGGCGGACACCAGCAAAGGCCTGTCCTAAGGGTCCCCTCCCTGGCTGGAACCCCCTGCTCTCTCAGTCCGCCCCTGCAACCTCCGGGGGCTGAGCCCTTGCTCTCTGCCCCCTTGGCCCCTCTTTCCTGACCCCCACTGGCCCCACCCCTCACATTCTTGATGTGGAACACCCTCACCTGGTCCTCTGGGTGGGGAACCTTCCAGGTCCAAGGCCCTTCCGCCATCTGAGCCTAGGGCAGCTCCAACACCCCGTTCCTTAAAATGCTCAGGTGACCCCTGGTCAGCTCCCACAAAGTGACCAATAAACAGAAGTGCTTGTGGGTAAGGTGGGCCCGGCTTTGCTTTAAGACACTCCAGGAAAGGGGCGCCTGGGAGGCTCAGTCATCTGAGCGTCCAACTCTTGATTTCGGCTCAGGTCATGGTCTCAGGGTCGTGGGATCGAGCCCCGTGGCAGGCTCCACACTGGGCACGGAGTCTGCTTGGGATTTCTCTCTCTCCCTCTCTCTCTGCCCCTCCCCCCGCTCAAAAGAATCAAACAAAACACTCCAAGAAAAAGCTTGGGGAAACGGATGAAACAAGGTGGAGAAGTGCTGGACAGCATGGGCCCGAGGGCAGCCCTCTGCTCTGGCGAGCGTCTCCAAGTCCCGCAAAGAGGGTTTGTAAGGGTGATCCACGTGTGGGACAAGGTCCGTGAAGAAGCATGAGGAGCAGGTGGGCAGAGGGTGGACACACGTCTCCAGTAGGGCTGACGAGCATGAGCCCCACTGAGCAGGGGCAGATGCAGGGCTGCACGGTGGCCGGCCCTGGGGTCTGGTGGCGCGAAGGTCTCAGACTCGGGCGTGGCCCTGGGGGTGGAGCTTGGCCCACCCCTCCAGCTGCTGGCTTCTGTAAGCATGTCTCCCCTTCATTGACTTGGCTTTGGACAGAAAGCGGGGGGGGGGGGCGGGGGGCCAGGCTCTCATCTGTGACCTATCCCCACAACCTGGCCCTCCTGTCAGCCCACCCTGTCTCCCTTGCCCCCTCTCCCTCGGCCACCCCCACGTGTCCGGGCAGCCTGGTCCCCTGGCCCAGTCCTGCCCAGGGTCTGACACAGGTGGATGCCGCCCTGCACCACACCCCTGGGGTTGCCCACGGTGGCCTGTGGCCGGTGATGTGGGCTGGCCGGTAGTCACATGGGGAGCGCCAGGGACATGGCCAACAGATGGCCTAGCTCTTTCTTTGGTCAGCACAGGAAGTATGTCAGCACACGCAGAGGGGTGAACCCCAGATGACTGGACTGAGCCCCGGGCGTCACCAAGCCCGGCTGGCCTTCACAGGGCACAGAGAGATGGTGGGCGGGTCTGTGCGTCCCAGACCCGAGAGTCCACTGTCCCCAGGTGCCCCCCACCCCCGCCCACCAGCTCCCAGACCCAAGCCTCGGCAGCCACTCCGGCCCCCTGACCCTTCAGATGTGTTTCCGTCTCAGGACCCTGGCATGTGGGCCGGTATCCAGGGCCAGGCTCAGCTCTGAGGTCCTCCCGTAGGTCCTCCTGACCCTCTCCGCTGGTCAGTCACCCCAGGCCATTTGGGTTTACTCTGCCTTTGGTGCCATGGACTGGCGTCAGCATCCGCGGCGCGCCCCCAGGCCCATGTCTGAGCCCTGCCCAGCCCTGCCATGCCTGGCTCAAGACCAGGGCTGCCCCCAGAGAGGGAGGGTCCTACCTGCCATGCTCCTGAGGGTCGACACCACCACCTGTGTCCTGTGTCCTTGGTACCATGTCTGGCATACAGTTGGCGGTCAGTGAACGTCTGCTGCAGACCCACTCACTCGTCCACCTGAGCCAGGCCCTGGGTGTGCGTCAGAAAACTGGGGCCAACAGAGCCCGGGGGGGGCCGGGGCGGACGGTGAGGCCCTGCGAGCTACGGAGGGGCTTGAGGGGCCAGGAGATGGAGGGCCGCCCGGGGGAGCGAGCGGAGGGGTGTGCTTGACCGGAGAGAGCTGATGGATGTTGGTAGGTGAGCGGTAGAGGGTAGGTGACAGATGGTAGGGGTGGACGGGTCATCCCCAGGCCGCACGGCAGCGTCCCCACGTGAGGAAGCAGCTCTGCGCTGTAGGCCAAGGCCGCCCGCCGTCTCTCCCAGGAACCGGCGGGTCCCCGTCCCTGGCGCTCCTCCCCACTGTCCACCCTTCAAGGCCCTGGCGCCACTGACCTGAGGGGAGGAAGGACGGGCAGCTCAGGGGCCCGGGGACGTGGGGCTGCGTGAGGCTGGGACCAGGCGGGTGCTGTTGGCTCCTCCCCACAGCGGGCGGCCACCCGCCATTGCCTTCCTCCCTCACTCAGCTGCTTCCTCTCCCACCGGGCTTGAATTGAGTTGAATTGAATTCCGCTCTTCTCCAGGCATTACTTTTAAAAATCAGGGAGCTGAAGGTTTTGATGTTTTTTTTCTCTTTCTCTCCAGTATTGACGTAAGGGGACGTGTGTGGGGCCTGAGGAAGCTGCCCCAGGGCAGCAGTACCCCCCCCAGATCCAGCCCCTCAGCAGGGGGATGGGGCCTGGCCCCTTCCGGGTGACGTAAGAATCAGGGTCCCAGCTGCCACCTGGCTGGTGCTGAGGGACCTTCATCCCATCTCTGTGCCTGGGTCCCAGGGCCCATCCCGCAGGAGGCTAATCTCGGGGCCTGTCAGGCCTGGTGTTGAACAGAGCTCCTGGGGGGCACGGGGAAGGCAGGACCCTTCTGAGCCCATCGAAGAACGCTGACCCAGGGGAACTGGAGATGACAACCCCGGATCCAGCAGTGTCAGCACCTTCACCCCGACACTGCACCTGCAGTCAGCACCACCCTCTCCCGGAAGGGAGCGCGGGGTTGTGCAAGATGCAGCTGCCATTTCCTGCTCCACAAACACCAGGCTGTGTCCTCACCCGGCCCTAACCACATGGCCCAAGGCAAAGGCATCTAGAGCCCAAAATCCTTCCACCAGGAGACCCCTTCTTCACCAACACTCTCCATCACACCCTCCTCACGCCTCTGCACATCCTCCTCAACCTTCTACACTCTCCTCCACCTCCTCACCTCAACTTCCTCACACCTTCTCACACCTCCTATGTCTTCACATGCTCCTCAACCTCCTCACACCTCTTCCCACCTCTTAATATACTCCTCACACCCCCTCACACCCTCCTCACACCTCACATCCTCCTCACACACCTCACACCTCCTCTCACCCTCCTCTACCTCTTCACATCTTCAACCTCCTCAACCTCCTCATACCCTCCTCTACCTCCTCACATCTTCAATCTCCTCACACCCCCTCACACCTCACACCTCCTCCCACCTGCTTCCACCGCCTCACACCTCCAACACACCCCTCACACCCCCTCACATGCTCTTCATGTCTCCTCACACCACCTGACAACTTCCTCACACCCTCCTCACACCTCCTCAACCTCCTCACACCCCCCACACCCCTCTTCACATCCTCCTCATACCTCCTACACCCTCCTTGCACCTCCTCATATACTCCTCACACCCCCTCACACCCCGTCCTATCAGCTCACACTTCTTCACACCTCCACACACCCTCCTCACACCTCCTCACATGTCATTTCACTCTCCTTAACCATCCTCACACTTCTGTCACGTACCTAATCTTGGGAACCATTCTCCACCCCAGGCAGCCTCTCCCAGCTCCTGCACTCCTCGAGGTGCAAACGGATCCCAGTACTATCGTAACCAGGATGAGGACCTATCCTTGTTGCTGTAGTATTTGGAAGGGCTTCCTGGAGGAGGTAACATTTGACCAAACTCTGAAAGCTAAATCCGTGGGGTTTTAGGAAAGAACGTTCCAGCTGTGGAAGGTGCTCAGGCGTGGACTATGAAGGGTTCCAGTTGTAGATGTGTGGAGGTGAGGATACAGGGACAAATGGTGAGGGCCTAGAGCAGCTGGGGCAGGGGGAGCAGGGGAGTTTGTGACCTGTGGTGCCTTTCATGCCCCGATGGACCACCGCAGCTCACCAGCTGGGTCCGGAGACCTGGGACAGGCACTGACCACCCCTTGCTCAGGGGAAGGGACCCCACCACGGGCCCCGATGGAGTGGAGGCCTTACAGGTCTCAGGGGGCAGACAGCAGCAGGACCTTCCCCGCCACTGGCCTGCTGGGCCAGTCTCTGGGATGTTTCTTCAAAGGCGTTGTCTTGGTTTGGGTGGCTTCTCCATACAGACATGTACTTCAGGACGTTGGGAGTCTGAGATCACGACATCAGCAGACTTGGGTGTGTGGTGAGAACCGGCTTCCTCTTCCCACTATCCTCACATGACAGGCTCTCTGGAGTCTCTTTTATAAGGTCACTAATCCCATCTTGGGTTCCACCCTCATGGTCTAATTATCCCCAAAGGCCCTACCTGCTACCACCATCACCCTGGGGGTTAGGCTTCAATATTGTGGATTTTGGAGAGGCACAAATGTTCAGAACAGGGCAGGTATTACCAGCTCAGGTAAAACTGTCACTCCGGGAAACTCTCTTCACCTCCTGGGGGCCAGCTGTGCTTGCACCTTCACACAGTGGCCTAATTTACTCTTACCTGCGTGTCTTGACCTGGGAGCACCCAGCACCTTTACCCAGGCGTCTCTGTCACCTCCAGCAGGGTGTGTCTGTCACCTTTTCCTAGCTGTGTCTCTCAGAGAGTGGGACAAACATGGAGAACACCCCAGGGCTCCTGCCCGGGAAGAAATTTACCCTGGGAATTGGTATCTCGGCCCCTCATGATAGGTGGAGTGGCTGCAGACCAGGCAAGACGTGCCTGGCTGAGCCTCAGGGGTCTGCTGGCCCCCAGAACCTCTGCCACCCCCGAGTCAGAGTCCAGAGCGGGTGCAGGGACCCGGCCGCTGGTGTGGCAGGCCAGTGGGAAGGCGGCCTCCAGTCCAGCCTCCGCAGTGATGGGAGCCGTTCGCATGGGGACCTGGCTGCGGGGATCTGAAATGCAGTACGTCTCTCCCAGCCCCGGTCAGGCCCCAGAAGGGGGGTACTGCTGGGGAATGGGCAGGCTCGCAGGTCCCTCACCTGGGCCCTGAGCAAGGTCAGGAGGACCTCCGTGTGGGGCAAAGCTGTGGGCTCCATTCAGCCCAGCGGCTCAGGGTGGCCCTTGCGTCCTCACGGCCGAGTACAAGCAACCGTGCTTGCCCCACCCGACGGGGTGTCCCAGAGAGGACCATGCACCTGATGCACCTTCCCACAACCTGGCAAACTCACGGAGAGAGTTCTGGCGAACAGCACTTAACTGAGCAGTGCTGTCCCAGGCCTGCTTCCATGATACACATGGGCAACTGCAGCTCCGCCTCTGGAGCCGCACCAGGGCCTGCAGCACAGCGGTGGCGAGCGGGAGGCCACGCAGGCCCGCGGCATCCAGGCGTGCCAGGGGCTGCTGCCCAGCTCTCCCGCGCCCTGGCCCTCACTTGTCCGCCTGGGCACGGGAGTGAGTGAATTAGGCCCTGAGCCGGCCGTGCGGGGGTGGGACACCAAGCCCTGGAGCTGCTTCCTCGGGCCCGTGCCCTGCCACCCTGAGAGCTGGGAGCGCTGTCATTCCTGGAGGTGGCCAGCCCTGGCATCTCCGGAAACCTCCCGTGGAAACCTAAACTCATGGTGATTCTTGGGTGGACAAATATGCTTCTGTTTCCCCAAAAGGAGGCTGGCGGGGGAGGAGCTGGCGGGGAGGCAACTGGGAGAGGGACCGCGGGCGGCCAGCCTGCTCGTGTGTCTGTGAGTGTGTGCGTGTGCGGGGAGGGCAGGTGGAAGCCCCGTCTTGGCGGCTGTAATGAAAATGGCGGTGCCCGGAGGGATGCGGTGCCGTGAGCTCCTGCTTCAGGCGGGCGGCGACTTGGTGGGCTTACAGGGCCCTCAGGACCGTGCTGCTGGATGCCACAGGTGGGGCACCAGGCCCTCTTGAACCTGCACACTTACCCTCCCGTGTCCACGAGGGAAGTTTCCACATTGGGATCCTGAGCCTGAGGCTGGCAGGTGAGACGATGAGCCAGAGGCCAGGGCCTCAGATGGCACAATGACGTTTTTCATCTCTAAAAGTTCTAGTAGGTTCTGTGGACCGTTTTACTCCCAGTCTCCGCCCGCAATCTGGGACAAGATCTTGTGCTCGTTTCCAGGCCCTGACTGTAGTTGTAGCCATCAGACCCACCCCAGACCCGCTAAGCCCAGGTCCTCACCTCCCAGTGGGGAGGGGCTCCATTCTCAGGACAGCGGCTAGCAAGGCCAGGCAGGGCCCAGGACCTGGGGGTCCGCTCTGGTGACTGGATGGGGACACATCATGGGAAGGGAATGAGGACGGTGGTGAAGCTTGGACCGCCTCACATGCTGGGTCCCCCTTCTCCTGGCCGAGTAACCTCTGTTTCCTCTTCAGGAAAGGAGGGGTGCAGCCCCCACGTGCTGGGACCACTGGGTGGAAGGAAGTGAACACACGTGGGCACTGGGGCTTCTTGGGGTTTGCGGCTGGTGCCCCTGGCATCCCAGGGCAGTGCCCCCACCCAGCCTTCCTACCTGGGCTGGGGCTGGTGGCTGGGAAGGGCCAGGGTGTGGGCAGGGACGGGTGTGGGGGCACACGACACACCAAGCAGGGACGGCAGAGGGGATCGATGTGGGAGGGGCGTGCCCTGGAGGGAAGCTGTGGGAAGGGGTAGTGGAAGGAGAGCAGGGAACAGGTTGGGGAGACGGTGAGGCGGGGGCGTGTGGGGGTGGGCGCTGAGGGCAGCAGGGGCTGGGAGGGCAGCCTGAGTAGGACCTGGGCCCCAGGCCGCCTGTGGGACAGCAGATGCCCTCAGGGTCAGAATCATCTAGAAAACACTCCTGAGAAAAAGGACAAGACTCCAACGTTTAATATTGTTGAGTACCTTTGTCAGGTGAAGGTAACTTTCTTAAAAAAGTATAAATAGTGAAAAACAAGCATTTAGAAAAGAAGTGGCAGGCCCCCGGGCGGGCGGGCAGGGGCGTCAGAGCCTTCCCAGGTCGTCTGTGAGGAAGGCCAGCAGGAAGCGGCTGACGTGCCTGTCGACAATGATGGGGGAGAAGCCCAGGACACGCCGGGCCCCCGGCAGCACCTTGGGGTCTGGAAGACAAGGTGGTCTCAGAAACCGCCACCACCGTTCTCAGCCCCATGCATCACCAAGCCCCACAGCCGAGGGACATGGGGCGTCCCTGCCAAGCAGGCCTGCCCGGCGCTGCCTCCCCACGCACGGCTTCCACAGGCCCAGTGTGGCAGGAAAGGGACGGCAGCTGCCACGCTGGGCCACGGGCCTCCCGTCCATTTGTCAGGGCTGAGCTGTTGGAGGGGCCAGAGGTGGGTGTCCTGCTCCAGGCCACACACGGGACGGGGCTTTCTAACCCCAGAGCCCAGCTGCGCCCCACCTCCCATCAGGGGCTGTCATTCCCTGCCCCCCCGGGGGTGGAGGGCTTGAGAACCGGGGCCCCACATTCCCTCTTCTTCCTGTGCCCTGCAAGGTGGGCCCTGCCACTGTCCCACTGTACATGCAAGGAAACTGAGGCACAGGGAGGCCAGGGGACTTGGTGCTCGGGCCTGGCCAGGCAGCACCCACCTGGAGGGCCGCAGTAAACGAGGAGCGCCAGCCCCGCGGCCAGGCCGAGGCAGGCCAGGAAGGCCACGGGCCCTGGGGAGAAAGGGGGTACGTGAGCAAGTGGCTGGCTGAGCCTGGAGGACGGGGCGCCCCAGCAAGCACCCTGGGGCCCGTGCAATGGGAAGCCAGGACCAAGCCTGACTTGGAAAGGAGCAGCCCCTGAGGCAGAGACGGAACCCTGGGGGGGATGGGGTGGGGGTCACGGAGGCGGTTACCCCTGTCACTGAGCTCGCGGCCCACGGTGCCTGAGTCTAGCTCTGTGCAATCTGAGTTCTCTGGAAACAAAATCACAGGGCTTGGTTAGTGGTTAGCGGGCCAGAGGAAGGGGGTTGCCCCGCCCGCAGGAAACCAAGGGCCTGCTCAGGCTTCTTCTCCCCAACCCTGGGGGCCCCCAGGCTGGGCGGAACCAGGCTGTATGGGCACCCAGCCTTCTGGGCTGGGCTTGGGGGAGTCAGCACCAGAGAGGGGACCCTGGGACCAGCCTCATGGAACCCTGAGTTTTGGGTTTCCTTCTGTCCACTTCCTGAGACCCTGAGGGCCATGGGGTGGGGGCCATCGTTCCCTGCAGATGCAGACACCAAATGCAGCATGAACACCCGCCTGTCCCAAGTCTGATGTCCACATGAGGGCAGGGAGCGTGTTCTCCCCAGAACTCCCCAACCAGCCACCTGCTGATGGCCCAAGAGCCTGGAAGGTACGTGACTCCCAGTCAGGCTGTGGGGCCCCCCAGTGGCTGGTATGATGTGCTGGTCCTGGGCCAGAGCTCAGGGCCCAGTCCTGCCGCCCGCCCTCAGGTCAGGGACACCAGCCCTGGGTCCCAGCTGAGCATCCTGGGGTGAGCGGGTGAGCCACCCTGTCCCTCAGGCCTCCAGCTTCAGATCAGAGGATTGAGGGACAGCAGCCCCTCCTCCAGCGGACCAGGGCACAGAGGCCTCAGAAATGAGCTGCTATCCCTGCCTACGCCTCCCCCATCCCCAACCCAGCAGCAGAGGGTCCCTCGGGACTCACACGTCTCCTGAGCACTCAAGCAAGACCCTCTAAGCCAAACGCACGTGCCTTGGACCAGCCATCTGTGCCCGAGTCTGTTCTACAAAAACACCCACACTGCAGGGACCCCCCCGGGCATCCTCGGTGGTGGGGGCGACCTCGGCTTCTCCATGCGGGTACAGTTGGCTCAAGCCTGGTTCAGCCGTGAGCCGCCTCCAACACAAGCCTAAGGATTCCCAGTGCGCTAGGCTAGAGAGAAGGGCAGAGCCTCGCACACAAGATGCTACCTTCTGTGGAAAGACGGGCCCAAGACAGACGGAGACAACGATCTCTGCATCTGAAACACTCCCCTCTCTCTCTGGGGGCCGCCGCGCAGATGGCCTTGGGTGAGGGGCCGGGCACACTTACGCGGGCCGAGCCGGCTGGGCAGGCGACTGTGCAGCAGCTGGGCGTGGATGTACAGGGCCCGGTAGAACTCCCGGCAGTCACGCTCCCCGCTCCGCTGCAGATGGCCCAGGAGGTCAGAGAGCCGCACGCGCAGGGACGCCTTGGGGTTCCGGAACTGGGGGTGGAGGGTGCAAGGGAAGGTCAGGCTCGAGGGCAGGACGCTCGAAGGAGGCAGCCACTGACCACCCAGACCCCCCAGGGCCACAGCCCACCCACGCTGCGGTCACAGCACAGTCATGTCCTCGCACTCCCTCCGCTGTGGAGGCCAGGCAGCATCAAGGAGGAGAGTGGCGACACTATTCCAACTGTCAGAAGCCAGTGGCTTGCTGTGTGACTTTGGCGAGTCACTTCACCCACTACGACTCTGTCTCCTCAGTTGTAAAAAGGATATAATAAACAAACGGTAGGGTCGCTACAGGGAATCAATGAGGTGATGGCGTGAGTGGTAACTTCCAGCAGTTTACAGTCTACAGGAATGTGATTCAAGTTTTTAAAAGCCAAGGGTTAAGGGGCGCCTGGGTGGCTCAGTCGGTTAAGCGTCTGCCTCCGGCTCAGGGTCCTGGGATCAAGCCCCACATCGGGCTCCCTGCTCATTGGGGAGTCTGCTGCTCCCTCTGCCTGCCGCTTCCCCTGCTTTGTGCTCTCTCCCTCTCTCTCTGACAAATAAATAAAATCTTTAAAAAAAATAAAAAATAAAAACAGGCTCTTTTGATGTGTTTGATGGAGAAATGTGTGGTTCTAAAGGTCAGTGAACTGGGCTCTTGCTTGGATCCCTGGAACCCAGAAGCGGTGGCCTGGTGCTGCCACCTGGTGGCAGCATACCATTCCACTTGGAACCAGAATTGAACCAGAAACTGCAAAGGCAAAGACAAGCATATGGCAGGAGCCACGGAAACTACGAGGAACGGAATACTGTGGGTGTGTATATGCAGGAGTCTCCTTTTTTTTGTATAAATGTCTGAAACTTTTCAAATTCAAATCTGTACACAATATATTAGACTTAATTACGATAATAAGGGATAAATTTTACCCATGCTTTTTAACTTACTGCATACGTTTATAACTTAAGCTTCTGAGCCAGTAGCGGGGCCCAGCTGGATTTCGGCTGTCCCCAGGAGAGGCCCCAAGCCCCGTGGACAGCCCTGCACTAGCGGCGGGAGCTGCAGCTCCAAGAGCAGGGCTCAGTCGGTCACCCAGCTGGAGGGGAGCCCCGCACCCCGAAGCCCTGGTGCTGCCGAGGGGGGAGCAGAGAAAGGGCAGCATAGGCAAGGTGCATCCACTCTCCCTTGGTTTCCCCAAATGTTTGTTCATTTTTGAACCTCTGTAAGAGGCAGGAGCAAAGCCGTGTGGCACTGGGGTGGAGCCTGGCCAGCAGCCCCGCTCCTCCCCCACTCCCCACGCCACCCCCAGGCCTGTCATGCGTGGGGGCACACTGTCCTGTCTCCTGGGGTGCCCCTGGCATCTCTGGAGGGCTGCCAGCAGGCCCCGATGACATAGGAAGAGACTGAGGCTCGCAGAACTAATGTTCTGGGCCCAACATCACTGCGAGGAGCTGGGCTTTCACCTCTGAGCTGTCCTGTCCTGCCCCCAACCCTGCTTCCTCCCAGCCCCGGGGGGAAGGGATCCACGGGAGACATGCCAGCCCCCTCCCCATTACCTTCTCTGCATCCTTGTTGCTGAGGATCTGAGGGTAGTAACGGTTCAGCTGGAGGACGATCCTGTCCACCTGCTGCTCACTGAGGCTTCCCTGGCCCATTAGGAAAGGTGTGTCCTGGACCAGGCGGTCACAGTAGGTCTGCTCTGAAACAGCAGGGAGCACAGAGGGCATGAGCCGGCACGGCTGGGGTGGGGGCTGGGGCAGCAGGTCCCCCACACCACACACAGCGTGGCCCCCAGGCCCCTGGAGGCACATCGGCTGTGAGCTCCCGGACAACTGCTGACACCCCACCTGTGTGGGCTATGCACAGCCGGACCCCCCAGCAGGCTCGCTGCCGAGGACAGAGAGGTCGAGTGCGCTGTCCACGGGGAAGGGCCCAGGCAGCCTGGAGAAGGCCTGACCCTGCAGCTCCCACAGGAGTTCTCACAGGGGCAGAAGGGCAGGGCTCAGGGGGGCCATGCTGGCGTGGCCACGGACACGCCGTGCCTGCAAGGCCCCGAGAAGCCACCACTGCCGCAGAGCTCCGTGCCCCCCCACCCTGCCCCCACCGCCACGGGCCGGGATGCTCTTCCCTTCGTTGCTTCTTTCAGGACCATCATTAAAGCCTCACTGTGCACCTGCTTTCCCATTAAGAATGTTCTTTAGAGGGCGCCTGGGTGGCTCAGTTGGTTGAGCGGCTGCCTTCGGCTCAGGTCATGATCCTGGAGTCCCGGGATCGAGTCCCGCATCGGGCTCCCTGCTCGGCAGGGAGTCTGCTTCTCCCTCTGACCCTCCTCCCTCTCATGCTCTCTCTCTCAAATAAATAAATAAAATCTTTAAAAAAAAAAAAAAAAAGAATGTTCTTTAGAATGACAGGCCTCTAAAGACCAGGGGGGTTAGTGGTTGTTGGGCGGCCCGGGATCCCCAAGGGAGAGTCCTGATTCCACAGCATCAACTACCTGAACAGGTGCGCTGCCCCCCACCTGTGGCGGCCGATGGACGGGGTTGGGCACAGCTACATAGGAGGAGACTGTTTGTATGTGATTGGAGTTAACTCGCTATCCGTTCAATTAGATGGTTACGACTTTAGGATGTTATGTGTAATTCTTACGGTAACCACTAAGAAAATATCCACGGAATATAGACAAAAGGAAATCAAAATGTGTTACTAAAGAAAGTCAAACAAACATGAAAGAAGGCAGTAGTGGATGAAGGACAAAAATCTGTAAGACATCAGAAAACAAATAGCAGAAAGGTAGAAACGAGTTATTCGTTATCAGTAATTAAAGACACAGATTGGCAAAATGGATTTGTGAGGGGCACCTGGGTGGCTCAGTCGTTAAGCGTCTGCCTTCGGCTCAGGTCATGGTCTCAGGGTCCTGGGATCGAGCCCCGCATCGAGCTCCCTGCTCGGCAGGAAACCTGCTTCTCCCTCTCCCACTCCCCCCTGTGTTCCTGCTCTCACTATCTCTCACTGTCTCTGTCAAATGAATAAAATCTTTAAAAAAAAAAATGGATTTGTGATATTGTGATTTAATGTCAGAAATATAGATTTGGTCTTCATCCCAATTCCTGGCACAGAGCTCCTAAAACCCTTGGAATTTCCTAAGTGATGAGCCATGAAGGGGAAGGGTGCCTTTCGTTGCTCATAACAAGCCCCTTTCAGCCTCATCGGACTTTGTGTGAATGGGGTGATTTTCTGAAAGCCCCTAAACAACCACAGGATGCGAGCCGGTTGCCAGTGAAGCCAAGCACATGGTTAGAGGCTTGGAGCTTTCAGTCCCACCCAACGCTGACCTCTAGGGAGGGGAGCAGGGCTGGAGGCTGAATAGAACACCAAGGGCCAGTGATTTAATTAATCGTGCCTACATTAAACAAAACAAAACACAACAAAAAAAACCTGCCTAAAAACCCAAAAGGATGGAGTTTGAAGAGCTGCCAGGTTGCTGAGCACACAGAGGAGCTGGGAAGGTGGTCCGCTCGGCAGGGACATGGAAGCTCTGTGTCCCCTCCCACATACTTTGCCCTGTCTCCTCTGTGTGGAGGGTCACTTGTATCCTTTGAAATGTCCTCTGTAATCAATCGGCGACAGTACCGAAAATGTTTTCCCAGGTTCTGTGAGCTGCAGTGAATGACTGAACCAAAAACTGGGGTCCTGGGGCCCTCGGGGTACAGCCAGTCCATCAGCAGCACAGTGGCAGCTAGCCTGGCGACTGGCATCTGCGGTGGGGGCGCTGTACAGGACTGAGCCCCTGCCAGGTGGGGCTGGAGGCCTTCCCCAGGGAGATGGTGTCGGAGACCCACAGCTGGTGTCGGAGAGTGGCTGGGTGGAGGTGAGACCACACATCTGGTGACCAGCAGCGTCAGGGGGCCTCAGGACTATGAGTGCTGGGGCAGGAATGGAGGGGAAGCAGAGCTCTCGTCCCTCTCAGGATTAAAAAAAATATGATCCAACCATATGCCGTCTCCAAAAGACTCCGATCCAAAGACACAAACAGGCTGAGAGTGAGAGCAGGGGAGCGGCTGAAAGAGCGAGGGGCTCCACGAACAGAACACAAGAGACTTTGCACCACAGACGGGTACAAGAGACACAGAAGTACATCCTATGTTAATAAAAGGGTCAATTCACCAAGAACATCAAACACACACCTGCGCCAAATATCAGAGCCCCCAAATAATAGTAAAGATTTAGTAATAATGAATAATAAGAATAGTTAGAGACGTCAGGACCCCACTTTCATAACAGCCAGCATAGAGGGAACTGCAGGGGTGAGCTGCAGTATAAACCAACCACAGCTCTCACACACACACGGACACACGGACACACACAGACACACACACACACACACAGAGTCCACCCAACGGAACAGGCGCATCGCATGTCACTGTGCTTCGCGGACACCATGTTTCCACAAACTGAAGGTCTGCGCCAAGAGTGAGTCTGTTGGCGCCACTTTTCCAACAGCATCTGTTTGCTTCATATCTCTGTGCCACGTTTTGATAATTCTCACAATTTAAACTTTTCATTCTTCAAACCTTTTCATTATTAATTGTTATGGCGATCTGTGATCAGTGATTATGACTTGCTGAAAACTCAGATGATTGGTAGGATTTTTCAGCAATAAAGTATTTTTAATTAGGGTACGTACACTGTTGGACATACGCTACTGCACACTTCATAGACCACAGTATAGCGTAAACGTAACTTTTATACGCAATGGGAAACCAAGAAATTCACTGGACTCACTTGACTGCGATATTCGTTTTTGTGCTGGAACAATTATTTATTGTCTGGAACCAAACCCACGATAGCTCTGAGGTGGGCCTGTACACATTCTTCTCAAGTGCCCACAGAAAATTCTCCAGGACAGACCGCAAAACAAGTCTGGCTACAAAACAAGTCATAATATATTTTAAAAGACTGAAATCATACAAAGGGTCTTTTCTGATCACATGGAATAAAGTCAGAAATCAGTAACGGAAGGAAAACTGGAAAATCCGCATGTGAAAGTGAAACAATGGATCAAAAGAAGAAATCACAAATGAAATGAGAAAATATCTTGAGACAACTGAAAAGAAAAATACAACACACCAAAACTTAAGGGGTGTCAGGAAAGCAGTTCAGAGGAGGACATTTAGGCTGTAAATGCAAATTTTACAATAGAAGAGAGATCTCCAGTCAACAACCTAATGTTACACCTTAAGGCAGCAGGAAGGGAAGAGCAAACTAGACAGAAAATAGCAGAAAGGAGGAAATAATAAAGATTAGAGCAAAGATAAATGCAATAAAAAATAGAAAAAAAAAGCAAAACTTGGTTCTTTGGAAAGATCAAGAAATTGACAAACTATTAGCTAGACCACAAAGAAAAAAGACTCAAGTTACTAACGTCAGAAATAAGAGTAGGGACAAGACTACCAATTACACAGAAATAAAACGGATTACAAAAGAATACTATGAAAATTTGTAAGCCAACAAATTGGACAAATGAGATGAAACGGACAAATTCCTAAAAACACACAAACCAAAACACAAATACAGAGAAAATCTGAATGGACCTCTAACCAGCAAGGAGATTAAATTAGAAATCAAAACTGTCCTAACGAACAGAAGCCCAGGAGCAGATGGATCCACTGGCGAATTCAACCAAACATTTAAGTGGCAATACTTCTACAATTCTTCCAAAAACAGAGAGGAGGGAATACTTCCTATCGCATTCCATGAGGCCAGCATTACCCTGATACCAGAACAAGACAAGGGTACAACTACAGACCAATATCTCTTACAAATACTGATGCCAAAATCCTCAACAAAATACTAGTAAACTGAATTCAACAGCACATTAAAAGGATTATACACCAGAAGAGCAGGATGGCTCAACATATGATCATCCATCAATGTAATACATTACATTAATAGAATGAAGTAAAACACAGACACACATCACAATCATCTCCAATGGTGCAGAAAAGGCATTTGACAAGATTCAATACTCTTTCTTGATTAAAGGAAAAAAACCTGCAATAAATTAAGAATAGAAGAAAATTTCCTCACCATAATGAAGGTCGTATATGACAAGCCCACAATGAACATCATACTCAGTGGTGGCAGACTGAAAGCTTTTCCCCTACGACCAGAAACCAAGCAGATGCCCACCCTCACCACTCCTATTCAATGTAGCACTGGGAGTTCTAGCCAAAACGATCAGACAAAAAAAGGAAATAAAGGGTATTCAAATGAAAAGGAGGAAGTAATATTATCTCTGTTTTGCAGATGACATGATTTTATATATAGAAAACCCTAAAGGTCAAAATTAATCAATAAATTCAGCAAAGCTGCAAGATACAAAATCAATACATAAAAATCAGTTGCATCTCTATACACCGACAACGAACAACCCAAAAAGGAAAATGAGAAAAACAATTCTATTTACAACAGCATCAAAAAGAATAAAATACTTAGGGATAAATTTAACTAAGGAGGTGAAAGAAAGACCAGTACACCGAAAACTCAAAACATCGCTGAAAGAAATTTAAAAAGATACAAATAAATGGAAATATACCCTCTGTTCATGGACTGGAAGTTAATGTTGTGAAAATGACAATACTCCCAAAGTAATCTACTGAGTCAATGCAATTCCTATCCAAATTCCAATGATGTTTCTTGTTTTTCATCCTAAAAGGGGCCTTTATAGCCAAAACCATCCTGAAAAAGAAGAACAAAGTTGGAAGACTCACGCTTGTTTCAGTACTACAATGCACAATGATCAAAACAGTGTGATACTGGGCACAAGGAGAGACATACAGACCAATGGAATAAAACAGAGTCCAGAAGGAAACCCTATTTTGAGTGTGTTGCGGGGGGGGGGGGGGGGGGGGGTGGGGGGAAAAAAAAACCCCGCGGGGGGGGAAAAATTTTTTAAAAAGAATTAACAAAAAAAGAAAAAATTCCAAAAAAAAAAAAAACC